>NC_056730.1:1046429693-1046554693 GCF_019279795.1 Protopterus annectens | reverse complement strand
AGGCCGGGGCTGTGCTGGGGGCTGGATAGGATGGGCAGGCACACCCATGAGTTGTGCCACTCTCGCCTCAAGCTAGCGTAGGGGATCAGTCACGGAATGCCTGATCTCACTACGCACCACAGACCAGACCCTATGGAGGGTGAGTGGAGGCTCTCCTCCGGCCACGCTTGCAGAGGGGGGACGAGCCCCATCCCCTGCAGCACTTCCACCCGAAGGTGGCACAGGGCCACCAAAGGAGGAGGTCCCGGCCTGGGCACTGGTGCCAGGTGCACTCGCCAGCTGAGGTGGGAGAGGTGGGTCCACTGGAACCCGCCTTCTCTGTTGTCCTATGTTTAGCAGTATTTTATGGTATTTTGGGTTAGTAACAAACAACACCATTCAAAATTAGTTGTAACAGCATGCATCAGTATTCCCATTAACCAAACACACATGAATTCCGAACATTGAGCAGCAAGCATAACACATGCATATTTAGAACAACAGTGGACATTCCAACAGCATGCAGGGTTGATTGGTGGCAACAGGCCATCAGGTTTGGATATGTGAACAGAGCACATGCATCAACATGCATGCAGATATGTATAAACCAACAGGACAAATGTCCATGGGAATTAATTGTGAATACACATACCCAGTTTGGTGTGGAATGGCATAATTTGTGAAAATAATGCAGGGTGGAGAAATATTACATTAACAACTTAAACTACCTATACATATACTATACATTCCTAGTAGATGCAGATATCCCTACATGTATTAGTACAGTTTCCTGTATGTAACCTTAGGACTGTTGGTGATGGGGATGTTACTGCTACATTAATATACATTCCATTTTTATTCATATATGTTCATATCTGGCTGTGTTCAGGTAAAGCATCCTGCTACATTTGATTTATTTGGGTCTAGACAACTGTGGATGTTCAGCATTTCATACGACCATACTATCTCCATAATTAGCAAGGGTACAGCAACATATACAAATTGTGGGACAGACACAGTCCAGGTTCTGTACTTTATTAAAGACATTTCACTCTTTGGTTGTGGCTGTCTCATTCATTTCATTATGTAGTGAATGCAGTATATCTTTATTCCAGACTTATTACAGCTTTTTTGGTAGCTTCAAACTCTCTTTCTCACACTCTCTCACTTATTTTATATTTACATTTCAGGATGGTACTTAATTCTAGGCTTTATTAACATTTATTACTGGGTTACAACAATCCTTTCCAGTTGACTCACTTATTTCATATGGCAGAATTTACAAGGATGTATTCGACAGTTGTCTATCCTTTGTTGATTGATTACAACACTCATTTTCAGGCTGAAGCAGTTATCTGATATTACAATACAGGTGGGAACTGTATTTGAGACTTGTTTAATCTTTATTACTGGATTGCAATACTCTTTTCCCAGCTGCATCACTTATCTAATCTTACAATACTAGCAGAATCTTTCTTCTAGGCTTATTTGACCTTTATTACTGGGTTACAACACTGAACTCTTTTACAAGCTGTCCCACTTATATTCTATAATAATACCAGCAGAATAATTACTAACCTGCCTGGTGGCGCAACCTCGACAGCCTATCAGCATAGGCTTGCCGATTCGCGGAACGGACACCTGCAACTGTAATATAAATGAAGGAATATTGTAACATACCTATCCATACTATAGGCTAGGATAGCATTTCTTACATACTTAATTACATGGATACTTACTCAGTAGTGGGGCATTGGGCATTTGGCGGGCCTCCTGGATCCATCAGTTCAGTTGGTCCTCCTTTCGTCACTTCAGGTCCGCATGGTGGTGACGGACCTGTTCACCAGTCCTCGGAATGCCTGCGGCACTGGTGAGATCATGTGCCAACCGGTTTCACGCCTCTGCCTTATCCGCTCCCCATTGAACCTGGCCCTGCATGAGTTGCGCTTCATGATCATGGACTAGGAGCCAAACCATATATTTTGACTCTTCAACGCCCCACCTTTGTGCTCTAAAGTGGTTTCCCTCTCCTGCACCTGCCATCCTGACTGCAAATAGGTACCACAATCAGTTATGGTGTGTATTCCCGCCTATGGGGCTTGTATATGCCGGTTTTCCCTCACTTATCTGTGATTGGCCGTTTTGGATATTTCTCTGCTTACAGCAAACCTGCTTTGTCATGGTTATATTTTCATTCATTCCTATATGTATGGTAATACTGGATTTTTCAGTACAACTGTCATGGCTTAGTGGTTCAGTACTTTGACTATGGTGCACACTATCCCGGGTTCAATCCTTGCCATTGCTTTTTTATTTTACTACTGTCTAGACAGGCTAGTAGGTGTGTCTGTGTGTAAAGGCAACTTTGTTACAGCTTGCCCAACATTGCCGGACGGTAAGCTGGTTGGCGCGCTGCGCAGCTCCGCGCAAATGGCTTACACTGGGTAACGCGTTATTTAGCCATAAGCACTCATATTAAGCTGAGTAAAGCACTGCCCAACTACGAGCACTCATATTAAGCTTGTTAAAGCACTGCTCAGCTACGGGCACTCATATTATGCTTGTTAAAGCGCTGCTCAGCTACGGGCACTCATATTAAGCTTGTTAAAGCGCTGCTAAGCTATGGGCAATTATGATCCTTTTTATATATACATAATATAGGTTTTGTTCAGAAATACATGGGCCATTTCATTACATTTTACTTAAATTAAATTTATATATATCGGGGAATTGTTTCATACTTATTTAAAGAAAAATGGAGGGGGATGTTGTAGGGCTCGAACAGTGACTACCTATTTTTTGGGCGACGTCTCTACTGCTACGCTATTGCTACTTTGCTTAATTTGCATATGTAGATCTTATATGCTTTTCAATGTCATATCTGCTAACTGTGGTTGAGCGAAGGGCATACCCATGCAAACGAGTGCAAATGAGGGCAAATATTTTGGAAATTAAAAAAAAAAAAAGGAAACTGCTATTTTTACATTTTACATATTTTCCGTAGGGTTTAGCCTGTGGGGATGTGTGGTGTTGTGTTCCTTGACATTTCAGCAGACTCGCTCGTGGGTGTTTACTTTCAGGACTCTGACTCTTCTGGGGGGCGTGTCCCTTTGCTGTACTCGGCAATCGGACACGCCCCCTACTTTCCTACACGGGCCGTGTTAGACTTGGGTATGATTCAGCATGCCCTCATGAATATGCATGGCATGCTGACGTCATACTGTTCAACTGCAGCCTCTGAGTAAGACATATTAAGTCTTACATGGAGGTTTCGTGAATCCGGCCCACAATCTAAACAAGTAAGGGCCTAGAACAGAGCCCTTTGGGACACCCTGACTATAGCCAAGGATTTCACCTGTCCAGTTGCTGTATGATATTTGCCATGTCCTATTTGTAAGCCATGCAGGTCTCCATCTTATCAAGAGTACATCAATACCTAGTTGTACTTATTTATTGATCAGTGATTTGTGTATGACCCTGTCAAATGCTGAAGTTAAATCTATATAAATTACATCTCAACACAATTTTTCGTTCATAGCTGTTATTACATTGTTATAGAACATCATGTTAGAGGTGGTAATATATCTATTTTAAACATATGCATGCTGATATATGGTTTCAAGTCCCAACCTGTCCAGTTCTGACAATAACTTATCCAATATTACCTTTTCCATTATTTTCCACAACATGAAAGTAGAATTAATGGTCTGCATGACTCTGGGTTTGTCCTACTCCTCTTTCCCTTAAAGACAGATTTAATAAGCGCATGTCTCCAATCTTGAGGAATCTCCCCATATTTATATGACCTAGTGAATAATAGATATAATGGTACCATAAGTTCTTGCTGAAGTGTTCTCAGGTCATTGTTACTATTTCCATCTCCTCCCTGTGCTTTGTTTGGATGCAGTTTGTGCAGTTCTTTTTAATATAATCTAATTTGATTCCAGTATCTTGGGTTACCTGGATGTCACTAGGAAAACGTATCACCCCTTTTGTGGAGCCAAACTGTTTTGCATAAGATTTTGTAAATATAGCTATAATCTGTTGAGTCTGAGAATACATTTTAGAATCTGTACACAGTTTATCCATTTGTGTCTCTTTACTCCTACCACATCTTATGTATCTATAAAAAGGTTTCCTATTATGCTCAATATGTTTATATAAATTTCCTTCAAAATTTTCTTGATCTTGTCTCACACTATGCTTAATCTGGATGTCCATCTTGCTTATTTCAGTTTTCAAACTTGCAGTTCGACCTCTCGTCCATTTATTATATTTTTTGTCTCTCGACTTAATCAGATATCTTGTTCTTATGGAAATATATACCCCTGATGTTGTTTGTCTAGATCCTGATCAATGTGTTTCAGTCTGTAGTACTTTGTGCTATCAAGTCTTATATTATATTTGTTTTGCACGTCATGTCAGATGTTGAGGTTGTTCTGATGCGTCTACTTGAGCATTTTAGTCAATAAAGCTCCTGTTTTTATTATCCATGTGGCAAATTGCTTTGGGCGTCTTAGAGCAGATTTTTTCTACTAGCTCTACTCATTTGTGTGATGGGACGAGTGTCGGCTGGATGAGAGGTGTGAGAACACTTATTGCTACTCAGTGGTACATATTTTCCAGTTGGTTTTATGAATATCATTATATAGATCCTGATGTTAAACATTTTTTTTATTTTTTTGCACTCAAACAATTTTACTTTCAAAACTTTCCACATTCCATCTGCAGTTTTTCCACTGAATATCTCACTCCAGTTAGTTTACATAGTGACTCTTTTGCTTCCATATAATCTGTAATTAACCTTCTGTGCATTGGTTTAGATTTATGTTTGGCAGAGAGAAGAGGAATGAAGGTCAGCAGGACTAAGACAGAATATATGTGCGTGAATGAGAGGGAGGCTAGAGGAATGGTGAGGATGCAGGGAGTAGAAGTGGCGAAGATGGATGAGTTTAAGTACTTGGGATCAACAGTTCAGAGTAATGGTGAGTGTGGAAGAGAGGTGAAGAAGAGAGTACAGGCAGGATGGAGTGGGTGAAGAAGAGTGTCAGGAGTGATTTGTAGCACACGAGTACTAGTAAGAGTGAAAGGGAAGGTCTACAAGAGAGTAGTGAGACCAGCTATGTTATATGGGTTGGAGACAGTGGCATTGACAAAAAGGCAGGAGTCAGAGCTGGACGTGGCAGAGTTAAAGATGTTAAGATTTGCACTGGGTGTGACGAGGGCAGACACGATTAGGAATAAGTATATTAGAGGGTCAGCCCAAGTTGGAAGGTTTGGAGACAAAGCCAGAGAGGCAAGATTACATTGGTTTGGACATGTGCTGAGGAGGGATGCAGAGTATATTGGGAAAAGGATGCGAAGGATGAAGCTGCCAAGTAACAGGAAAAGAGGAAGGCTTAAGATAAGGTTTATGGATGTGGTGAGAGAGGACATGCAGGTGGTTGGTGTGACAGCAAAATGTAGAGGACAGGAAGAAATGGAAACAGATGATCCACTGTGGTGACCCCTAACGGGAGCAGCCAAAAGAAGAAGAATTATCTAGCAACAAATTAACCTTTATAATCCCATGATCACTGCACATCAATGGTGGTAAAACGTGACTTGAAGTAACAGTAATTTCTTTAGGAACACAAACAATGTCTAGTATGTTTCGCCCCCCTGTTTTTTTTAAATGTCTAGTATGTTCCCCCCCTGTTATTTTTTCAATCTGAAGCAATTGTTGCTCCTGAATATACGTTGTGAATAATTTCCTCACTAGCATTGTTGAATCAATGTTATTCCAGTCTGTTTCTGGTAAATTTAAGCCCCCAGCTAATATTATTCTTCCCTCCTCTGTTTCATGCAAAAACTCTATGAATTCCTTTAGGTCATCTGCACTTGACTTTGGTGGTCTATACACTCCAGCAATTGTTAGATGTTCCAGGGTAGTCTTTATTGTCACAGTTACACAGTCTATAGTATTGGTGTTATCACTGAACATGTAATAATCACAGGTCTCATAACTATCTTTAATCCCTATCATAACATCTCCACCTGATTTTTTGTTAGAATGTCTGTTACAGTAAAAACATTTATACCCTGACAGAACTGGTTTCGAGTCATTGTTCTTTAGCCACGTTTCACAAATAAAAACAACATAAATCTTGTGGGAACATAGCAAATTTTCCAATAAAAACTTTATTATTAATGCTCCTAGCATTAACAACCATCAAAGATGCATCGAATGTTGTTATATGTGAACTGTTAAATTTTCTACCTGGCAAAAATCCTGCCTAGTGTTTGTCAGTTATTGCAAAATACCTGCTGCAAAAATCCTGTTCCCTGATCTTCACAGATACACGCCATCCTGTCTCAACACATGTGCCCAGAACTAGGCTAGGATGCTCTACACAGTTCCATTTTTTAAAACAGGCCTTTTTTTCCATGTAGGTATTTACCCAAAACATCTTTTCATTCACAGTAACCTGATTATCCTTTCTAAAGGTGATTTGTGAAAAATATGTTCTAACACCAGTACAAGCTATACTAGCTAAGAGGGCTGTCAGTTCCCTACTAACAGTGAGAGAATCCGGGCAAATGACATCATTTCTACCGATATGAATAAAAATGATCTGTACTTCTTTACATTAAGGCATTCCAAGGCTTGTCTCACATCTTCTATTTTTGCTCCTAGCAGGCATAACACTATTCGATGTTCAAATTTAAGTATCAGTTCCTCTTATAATTGAATCTCCAATTACAAGAATATCTTTGCTCACCAGCTCTAAATAATCTTCAGCTTCTAATACAGTAATATATGCTCTATCAATTGTTATGAAGGATAGATCTTCATCACCATTAGTCTTATTAATCCCACTGTTTTCATTGTGTATGAAATTCTCATCCAGCTGGTATTGTAAATCCACAGCTTGAGCCATTTAGTCAACATCTGTCTTTTTATTCTTTTTTCTTACAGTAATGTTCTTCAGTCCGTCCACATTCAATTTTGATTTCTTCCTTTTCACCTTCCCCTTGCCTCTTTTTCCACCTTCTCTTTTGGGCAATGATGCCTTCTTCTGTAGACTGAAGGTTTTCTGATAGAAAAATATTATCATTCCCTTTAACCTGTGTGTTACATAACAAAGCAGTTTCCTTTTTAGTATGTATTCTCTTTCCTTTGCAGTCATTAATCAGTTTCTTTTTCTTCCTTGTTATTTGTTGTGAACTTCTTTCTTTCTTTCTTTCTTTCTTTCTTTCTTTCTTTCTTTCTTTCTTTCTTTCTTTCTTTCTTTTTTATTTACTTCTAAACAAACTGGATCCTCAGATTGCTGAATACTTGCATCCAGGCTTCCAAAGTTGTCAGGGCATCGTCTTGTTTCATAGGGGTTGAATGATCTTTGCAGACAATAGATGCATCATTTCCTAAATGTGTTCTATTTGTTCTTTGCCTAACATTATTTAGTTCATCAGTCCAGTCATTAATAAATGAAACAACAGTTCTCCAAGCCATGCCAATTGCACAAGTGCAATCATCATCATTACGTCTAGATTTACTTCTAACAATGGTAAGCAAATCATCCAACCTTTGACACGAGGAACACAGATTACCAGTGTTATTGGGTCTTACCTTTAAATATGCATAGCATTTATTACACTGTACAATATATTTATGCATTAGCAAACCATTAATTGAATATTCATTTAAGGAATCCATATTCAACTTCAAATGAACAGAATACTGTAAAATAAAAGAATAGTCAAAATCAGTGACCACAGAATTCAAAGATAACTTCAATCAACTTCTATGACAAAAATCAGTCGTGGAATATACAACTGAATATTAAAGTAAGTGCACTGTACAAGATATTTCTGCATTAGCAAACCATTAATTGCATACTCATTTAAGGAATCCATATTCAGCTACAAATGAATAGAATACTGTAAAAAAAAGAATAGTCAAAATCAGTGACCACAGAATTTAAAGACAACTTAAATCAACTTCTATGACAAAAATCAGTCATGGAATATACAACTAAATATTAAAGTAAGAACGATAAAACTGTTCTGACCATACAAGTTCTGCAAGCCAAACAAAAGTTGGAATTCCTTTACACAGTAGTTTCTACTCACTATCGCTCACAGTCACACTTCTTTTTAACAGTAAAGATCAATAAATCACAAACCAAGGTAAGATTATTTAGATATGCTCAGGAATTTCCTCTCTTCAGTCTGTATGAATTTATATATGTAGGCCCCTTGGGGTGGCTAGAGCTTGCCTGTCCAAAACCTATCTCTTTCTAACAACTAACAGTGAAATTAAAGGTAAAACAAAATATGAATCAAAGTAAATATTGTTAACAAGCTAGCCCTTCATACTACAAACAGTGAAAACAGTAATAACAAATAAAATGTAAATTCAAATAAAACTTCTCTTACCAGTCAACTTCAAGTAAATCACAAATTAAGGTAGGATTGTTTAGATATGCTCAGGATTTTCCTCTCTGCAGTCTGTGTGAATTTATAGCTATCTAGTCTATAATGGACAACTGAGTCATTTTGCCATATAGACAACTCCTTTAGAATTGCAATTAAAATAACCATGTAGTTCAACAGAAAATTGCTGATTTCAACAAACTCACGCTTATAAACGTAAGGACAATAATCACATGCCCTAAATCTGTAGGTTCCATTTTCAGACCCAGTAAGAAATGGCCAGTTGTTATTCCCCAATCTGTACATACCATTCTTAATATTTTATATACAAATGTTGCTGCATTATCATGCTGATCAAGCAAAATTTCAGATGTATTGGCCACCTTCCAGTTTCTTAACATACTTTGTTTTAATCCATATACCCATGAGCTATAGGAAATTACCATAGCTTTGTTAATATTTTTTGAACAGGACTTATTTTTTTTCCCTGAGTGAAATCTTCATTCCAATTTAAAATAGGGATAGAGCTGTCTTGCCTATTTAACTTCACTGCATCAAAAAAATCATTTAATAAATCAATGGGATACCCCCTCTCCTAAAGCATCATTATGAATTGTTTGTGCTGTGTGTTTTTGTATCTGGTATAAATAGGGAAATTCTCACTAATTGCCCCTTAACCAAACATTTGTTTTCTGACAAAATTGATGATTACTTCTAAATTGCAGATAATTGAAAAAGTAGGCTTTTGATAGATAGTGGAAAATATGGCATTAAAACACACATACCCGCATGTGTGTGTGTGTGTGTGTGTGTGTGTGTGTGTGTGTGTGTGTGTGTGTGTGTCTCTGCATGTATATAAAATTAATGAAGTATTTACATTGCCAAAAAAATTATCATTAAGATGGCATGGAGCAAGGAAAAAAAGATAGGTAGCCAAGGAAATTAGAATGAAACAATAGTGATGAAGAAATGGGATGACAGATGTAATGAATGATGACAACCAAGCCACATACCCTACAATCCAGTGCTGTAAATATAAATGAAGAAACTCATAGCATAAATCAGATACTGTCTATACATGAAAAGGATGGTCTGCTCATATCAACACAGCATTTAGATTGAACTCTTGCTAGCACCAAGATAGATCTGTTAGACATGATGAAGTCATGAATTCTATTGGGAATTAATGCAGAGGACCTCAGGATTTAATGGGGGGATGCATGGTAAAACTTAATTGTCCAAGGAATGAGAGTTGTCAGAATAACTTCAAGTGCAAAAGTATTCTGTATAGAAAAATAAAATTAGACTACCTGGTCTGCCAGAAGATAATGGGCCAGATTCATGAATGCCTACACTAAGTGCTGATATAGTATATGTGCTGCAGTGTAGTGTGTACATGATAGCACTTGATTTCATATTCATTAGACAGCACTGCATAGTGTAGAGCATCAAAACAAGGATAAATAGCATACTATGCTAATGAAGGCAAACTTAATCAAATTACATGATAAATAACTAATCCAATATGGTGGAGCTATTCAGGAATCCCCAAAGTGATCATGTACTGGCTCTTGCCTTGAAATCCAAAACTCTTTTGATTACACCCATGATTGCACTTAGAAAAACATGTGTGGGGTTGTTGCTTCCATCATCAACCTGTATGTGCAACAGGCTTTAATTCAAGGTGCTGCTGCTGCCAGGCCTTGACCAAGATCAAGAAGGGTGTTTAGACCCCATTTGTTTTATCATGGACTGCATGACACAGAAATATAGAGTGATACTGGGTGGACAGGGGAACAGCCATGGTGGTACAGCGGTTAACGTTGTCACCTCACAGCAAGAGGTTCTCCCGTTCGATTCTCGGCTGGAGCACCTTCTGTGTGGGGTCTGCATGGCCTCTCCACAGTTAAGTGATGTTAAAGATATGCAGGTAGGTGCGATCATGAATGGGTGTGCCTTCTTTGAAGGTTGGGCATCGGGCTGGCAACTCTGCACCATAAAAATCCACTGCCAATCATGAGCGGACCGGAGTTCCGCTGGGGCGACCCCTAACCAAGAAAAGCCAAAAGTCTATTGGGTGGACTGGGGAACACTAAGGAAATATGCAACCTCTGCCATCCTCAGATGAGGCCCCAAAGAAATCATGGAGAACCCATCCCAGTGGAAACAAAGGTATGTGTAGCATTGTGTATACCAGCTACAGGTACTTTCCAGAGACCTAGAAGGGATATGTTAGGGGTACCACAGGCCTCAGCTTCTAGAATATTACATTATTTCTAAATGCAATGCTACAACATGCAAGGGAGTATATCTATTTCCCATGTACTCCAGAGGACAGAGCAAGACACATGCAGGTATTTTATACAATAGCACACTTCTCTGAAGGTCTGGGGGTCATAGATTGCTCACAGAAAAAAAATCAAAGCCTCACCTGGTGAGTAGGGAAGGAAATACATCAGCAGGAAAGGATACCACTCTGTATGCTGTCAAGTTGTGTGTACTGCCCCAGGGATCATCTACAATGTATTTGCAGATAACACAGGCAGAGTTCATGACTCACACATATGGCACACACATGAGCCATACACAAGGTTTGCTATGGGTGACTTTCACAAGGGTATCTAGTGGGGGGTACAGGTAATGTACTAGAATCCTGGCTCATGGCACCCATGAGAAACCCACACAACTCCATCAAGAAAAGATGCAATGATGCCCATGCTTAAACTAGGAATATCATAGAATATGTATTTGGCTTACTCAAATCAAGGCTCCAGTGTCTTTGCAGATCAGGAGGTGCCCTGCAATATGACCCAGACACCTCTGTCCAACTACTCACAATCTTTACCATGTTGCACAATATAATGCTCAGGAAACAGTTTCAACAAGGGCAACAATGAGCAGAGCCACAGTTTCCAGGAGCACAGGCAGAGCTAGCAGTTACAGGAGCTACAGATGAGGAGTCTGAGGGAGAACTACCAGCTGCAGATGGTGCTGGCAGATGAATGTGTGCACAATTTGCCATGGGTAAGAGGAGAAGGATAGCACATGCACTTACTACCCAAGTGAAAAAGTAAGAGCCTAAGCACACAGAAATAGTAAAATTGATGCCTGCAAAAGTCCACAAACTTTACTTAACCATGTAATGGTTGTGTTCTATTAGTATCAGACATCAACAACCCCCCCAAGGGAACATCCTGTAGCAGCAGTATTAGCAAGGTAAGTGTCGGACCTGTATGAAAACCATGAAAATAAGTATATAACTGATTACTCTCATAGGCAAATACTTATATCTCTCTGAGCTGAACATGTCCCAGGTGTAAAGTAATGTCAGTAATAGCTTATGACTGATGTTTGCAATATACAGATATGGATTATGCCCGACACTGTGTATCAAACATTTCAGTTGGCCACCCTATATAAATCGGTGATCAGGCCAGTCATAGAATAATTTGCACAAGTATAGCAATAAGCAATATTTGAACATCTACTTTGACTGTATTACTTTGAATACTAACATAAATACAATGAGGGCATGTATTTCTGACTGGAAATTATTTTTCTAAACAATTGCCAGGCCAGGTGGAAGGAGACAAAAGGAGCTAGTTGATCAGTAGGGTTAAAACTGGGTATTAAGGATTAGTATTTTTATCAACAGTGTTTTATTATGTGAGGTTGTGTAGATTTAGGCGGTAGCACCTATATTTAATATTGGTTAAAAGTGGTAAGGAAAATTCATAGTAATTATAGGTTTAACCACTAGATGGAGTTACAGGACTTAAATGAACATAAGGTCTACACACACACACACACACACACACACACACACACACACACACACACACACACACACACACATATATATATATATATATATATATATGTATGCATATATTTTAAATGTGCACAAATGAACAGATTAAAGATTTTTATTTAATAAATGATGGTTTTATGCATGAAAATTTACTGCTTAAGGGGGATGTAAAAAATACATTAATTGTATAGTTTTTATGTACAGGTTGACGTTTGTTTCTTTTTAAGATGTTAATAGATGCTTTTGGTATTGGTAGAAGGATAATTGATGTAATGTTACTATTGGAGAGGGAATGATTCAATTAATTATATATAAGTGAACGTAACTGACACAGAGGACAAACTTAGAGAGTTCATAGAATATTTAAAAGAAACTACAGAATTTTTGAAATTCACTTATAATGTGTTTCAAGATAAGCTTAACTATATGGAGGATTACTATGGAAATTTTGAATCAACTTTGGTAGATCGTTTACAATATCGACCTGAAATGTTTAATCCAAAATTACAAATAGTAAACCACAGCGAAACTGAATACATTGACCTCCATGGTTCGATGTATTCGACATAGCAGGAGATGATGTCACTCACCTCCTGCTATGCACAGTAATGTACCATTGAACTTTACATTCAATGGTACATTAATTCTACTATTATGCAGGGGGATATGCGCCCTGCAGCCCCCCCACACCCCCCTACACATTAAATATACCAACTCCGAGATCACAGTACAGTGAGGAAATGGGCTAATTCCCTGTTCCTCATTGAAGCACGACCTCCCTCCACAGTCTTGGTACGTTGCTTGCCAAAAGGTTGAGTGCACCATGCAACTCGACTAAACTTAGTCGAACTATGTTGGTTCGATTTCCTGCCCCTTGAACATCATGATTTCGAACATCGGCCATTCGACTGACTGCCATTCGGGTAAGTCATAGTAAACCCTATTTGGATGTGACCATTCAAAGGTAAAATGGGGGCTTTAAATCAAAAGTTTATAGGAAAGAAACCTTCTCTAACTCTTACTTGCATTTCACAAGTGCACACCCTTTTTCACAAAAAAAGAAGCATTATAAAGGGGCAATATGTTAGGTCCAGTAGAATGACCTTGGAAGAAGGTGATTTTTTTGGGTGAATGTGATCTATTGGAAAAGTTATATAGAGAAAGAGGTTATCCGGTAGATTTGATACACGAGATCAAAAATGAGGTTATTAAAGACAGAAAAGGAAGGTTTAAACCCATTTTAGGGATGAGTAAAGACAGTGAGGGGGTGGAGCATAAGCAGTGATAGAGATTGTATAAATTAAAATGCTTTCCCCAAAATTATGCTGTGTGTGCAGTAAAAGAAAATATGGCTTACTTTGCAAGAACAGTTAATTTCTTGTAAATGTTCAGCTTAGATATTAATAACATATAGCTGTGGGCTTACTGTAAAGGCATCCTGTTATAGAAAAAGGAATTTGACTTTCTTTCAGCTTTCAGATGCAGAAATAAATTAAATAAAATACAGACGCTTCAAGTGACACAAAGATGACGTGGAGAGACTTTCTGTGAAGTCTTCAAATACAGCACCAAAGAAGGACATAAGAAAGTGTCCAGGCTAGAAACAACCATGGACTTTTTCATGACATAGACAGAAACCAGAAGAACAAGTCACAAGGACATTAAAAATAACATTAGTTGAAAAGAGTATATAAACTGGACAGTATGTTTCACTCTTTAGTGACATTTCTGGACTAAGTCTTCATCAGTCTGTCTAGCTGTGTTATAACAGAATTGAAATAACTCTGACAGTATTAACTTTTTGGGAAGAATTTGTACTGATGCAAAAATAATAACGGATACAGTACTACAGTGTCTGTCTGTCAGCCTAGCTCTCTGCTAATAATATTTTACAGTGCTAATAATATTTTACAATGGCGAGTCTAGCCCTCTGGCTGTGAGCCTAGTCCACTGGCCACAATCATTTTTTATCCGTTACCAACAGTTAATTTTTCATAAAGGCCTTCAATTTTTCGTGAGTTCAACAAATTGACAGTTCCAGTGCATCAACAAATCAACAGTTCCAGTACTTCATTGGTGGATACAGAGTGATGCCGTAAAAGCTGTCCTGCGACATTCCACCATCAATTTGTCTGTTGAAGGACACCGTGTCTTCTAAGTGACTTCAGCCTGATCACCTGTTTGTCATCTATGCAAAATACAGTAAATTCTTCACAGTTATAACATGGATGCCAGTAAAGACGGTTAACTTTCCAATGCCCACATATTGTAGATATAAATTTACATGGTTTAAACCTTCTGTGTCAGACATGAAATGTAAATCTAAAATGTTTAATTTTCAGAACTTAGCTAACACTTATGTTTGTAAATGTATAAATGCCTATAATCCATGCATAAAATGTACAGCAATTCATAAAGACTGTTTTTTATGTGGAAGTAACTTTCCAAACTTATGTTTATCTTGTCACAGGAGTCTAATATGTAAGCTATACCATAAGATATATCCTATTCTGATAAACAATCTGTTTCATTCTAGCGTTGTTAGTTCTTCACACATACAACAGTTAAATGTACCTTCTGCAGTCACCTAATTCTCATACAGTACAGGTGTATGCAATTATTATCAGTAATGTAATACACTACATAAAAATGTTATTTATAATAAATATTGCAGATGCACAAAAAGACAAAAGAACAAAGTTCTAACATAGTAGAGTGTGCTATTAATATTAACCTTTTTAAAGAAAAGATTTTCACAGCTTTTCAAAATTTCCCCTAGAGACAGTAGTAAGGGACAATAATGCCATTTAGAGTAACAGACTCAGCACAGCATTCAGACTTTACATAATGACATTTCTGGTTTAACATAACAATCAGATAGAGCCCAATAACATTTACTAAGGGCACAAACTACAGAGGTTAATCTGACAAAATAGTTACAAAAAGCCCAGCAAAGTTTATATGGGGTACAAAATACACTAATTGACATTGGGCAGGGTTCAGCAGAAATGAGTTATTTCTCCTACAGATATATATCAATAGTCTTATTTATTGCAGACACTGCATCAGTGGCAAGACAAGAAAAGAAGTTTGTTTCAATATGTTAGCATTTAAACAATAGTTGACATACACGGTGTGGTCTATTTGAAATGATGCTTTATTTAAATGTTTTTTTTTTTTTGCATTTACACATGCCAGTTTGGGTAAGAAGGGGATTCATCAACAGTGTTGGCAAACCCCTAACACATGCTCCAATACTACGGGAGTTATGAGCATTTATTTACAGGGAAAGTTTAGTATTGTCAAAATCATAGCACATAAAAAATGTAATACAGAAGAGGCTACAGTAAATGCTTTAGCAGATGTCAAAGCAAAGCAAGCAGCTGAAACTGGTGAGTGTCTCGACTCACATAACTATTTTAAACAAACAGGCAAGGTAATGCCTATCTGAAAATGATCAGACAGACTAAATAACATGACAGAAAAAAAAACAAAATAATGTTTTGGTCAGGCAAGATGGTATGTTGAAGCAATTTCATCAGGCAGTTAATGACATTCTGCAAAATGCAGATGCAGCTTTAAAATCAGTTTCTGCCAGACAGATAGATACAGACTCAGACATTATTCCACCTGGAGCAAAACAAAGCCAGAGTGCTAGACAGTTTAAAAAAAGTACGCAGTGTTGCACATGCACATAGGAAATGTACAAAAACAGCTTGTAGACTATGTGGGAAAAGGAAGGGGATGTAATACATGGTCTGATGAAAAAACAAACACGGGAGGAAACGAGCAGCTTCTGCTCCACCAGGGTTACAGACAGATACACAGCGAAGTTCAGAAAAACAGGTGATATGTTTTACTTGTAAAAAAAATAGGCCACATTAAACAGAATTGTCCATATTATAAAAAATGGAGAGAAAGTCAAACACAAAAGGATATCTATGCAGATAATCATGCTTCTTTCAAAACCCAAAAATAGGGGAAAAAAATCAAAAAAGAAAATACATTAATGGAAAATCAGTCACAGGAACAAACACAGAGGGATACAAAAAAAACCCACCATATAATCCCACACACGGTGAAAGTCAGAAATTAAAATGTAAAATTGAAAGTACAAAGTACACATTAGACAGGAAAGACACTAACAGTCAACAGGGAACAAAACATGCAGTCTGTGTAGTCAGATACATACCCAGGAAAACTGATGAGAATGAATATGATTCTGATTAGGGATGTGCCCTCCAGACTCAAGTAAACTTTCTCACAAATTTTAAACGTGAAAAGGACGGATACCCGTTAGTTCGTGTATGGGTGGAGGGGACACTATGGAAAGATGTCCTGCTTCATACAGGAGCAGCAATCTCAGTCACTAACAAACAGTTACCTGTAAATCAGTTAAAAAAAATCTTGCATTCAAGGCTTTGATGGCAGCACTTGTATGGCCATAAGTAGTAAGCCAGTTAAAATATGTTTCACAGAAAATGGATCTTCAATACAGGGTACATTTCTTATGAATTCCAGTTGTGGAACAACAATCCTTGGGGTTGATATTCTCCGCAAACTGGGAATAGTAATTTATGGTCAGCCACAACAAAAAACAGTTGGGATACAGCTCAGCAATTTCCTTGCTTTGTAACTGATGTAAGTAACTATAAAAAAGACATTACCAAGATACATTCACAACTGCATGATAAATGGGAGCAAATCAAATCACAATTTCAGCCTTTATGGGCTACATCAAAGACAGACTGTGGCAAGTTAGCAGTACCAGTGAGTGTAGGTAATGCTTTGGATTACATTCCTCCTTTTCAAAAGCAATATCCAATCCCCAAAGAAGCGGGAGAGGATATGAAGAGGTGTATAGAACAATGGGAACAGGTAAATCATAAATAGAAAAGAGTATATATGCAAATAACCTGCAAACATCAGGGTACACAGAAAAAAGAGGTAAGCAATAAACAGAAGGAAGAACAAACCCCTTACCTTACTGAAAAGGGTAATTACAAACACTAACAGCATAATAAAAATGGTAAATTTTACCAGTAGAATATGAGGATAATCCTCCCTATAATCCAGATCATGGCAGGCAATAGGCATTAAAGCAATAAATTAACAGAACACAGGTTATCAGGTGGCAGCAAAGTACAGGGATCTTTTAAAGCAATGCAAGACAATGCTAGTATTTAAAACTCAATGTTAATTAATTAAACAAAGGGGACAGGAAAAGACAGAAAAATAAATATTACTTTACTGGTTTAATAAGCCAGGACAGATTCAAAATAAACACAGAAATAACCTACAGACATACAGACACAGAGTAAAGTTAATACAAATACAGTGTAAAGTTAAAGTTAATATAGATACAGTG
Source organism: Protopterus annectens (assembly GCF_019279795.1). NCBI lineage: Eukaryota > Metazoa > Chordata > Ceratodontiformes > Protopteridae > Protopterus > Protopterus annectens. The sequence continues at coordinate 1,046,537,120 of NC_056730.1, read as the reverse complement.
TAAAGTTAAAGTTAATACAGATACAGTAAATACATTTACAGTAATGCAAATAGTATATGCAAAACTAAACAATGCAATTAAATGTTGGCTATGTAAGTCCACATTTACGTCTGGAAATGGAGTAACATTTAAGGCAGTACCTATGACAAATCCTAAATGACAAAATATTCGATGGTAATAAGAGAGGGTCAACTCCCCCCACCACATTAAAAGTACAGCGTGTCTCCAAAGACAGCTTATACATACAGCAAACAGGATCAATACTGGTAAAAAACAATGACTGTAATGTCATATTTTCAAAACAAGGTCTTACATAAAATATAACAGCAAACAGTCTTATAAACAAACTAGTACAGCCAAAACATCATTAGCCAGACTGGTAACTGCCATCCTGGGAATAATACACAAGAATACATACAGGTAGTAAAGTACAGAGTCATAAAAAAACTCAATAAAAACTTAGACAAATAGCATTTTTCATTTAATAAAAATCCAAGCAAAAGCAGCACATCATGTTGGTAAATAAAAATCAGTGTAAGTTAGCAATAAAACAGTATGAGTACAGTAACAGTCTGGTAACAGTCTTAAAAAAGTTTAAATTTGTTTCTATAATAGTAATCTATGGACAGGACAAGACAATCTAAAACAGTTGCAAAGAAAAAATGGGGAGAGATACTCAGATATAATAGAACATGAGAACAGGGACATCTTGATTGAATACCTGATTTCAATATATTTTTGGACATGCAAAGTTTGTTTGCAAAGGCATGTAACAAGTCAAATTGTTGGGTTTTTAGCCATATTCCGTACAGAAGGAAAATGCCATTATGTGCAGTCCCTGTAGAGGGTACACATACAAGTTTTATGTTTAAAGAATCTTATAAAAATAGAGTTGTAAACCAATCAGCCATAAAAAAAAACATTTACAGTTGATGAAAATACAAAAAGGGATACTCTGTTTTCATAAAATAAAAACAGCATAGGAGTTAACACATACTACTTTTAATGAAGAGATGAAAGAGGCGAAATTCTGTTACATAGAGTATGCAGTTTCACCAATGAGAATTACTCACACATTACCAGAGGACATGGTAAAAAAATCACCAGAAAAAGAGGGAGGTTCATGATAAAAAATAGGGAAAGATTTTAAAATAGCTGGACATAGGAAATTGTGTTATTTCAGGAGATAATTTCTTTTCACTGGTATGGTGCCAGTAAGACAATATGGAAAGTTACAAAGTTGATAGCAAATGCAACTTATGGAGCTATCTCAGATATAACAGAGGAGATGTGTTATAAAACTGTCAAACAAGTAACTGTTGTTAACAATGAAGAAAGGCTATTAAGTACAGAGGATCACATTTTTCTGTAAATTGCTTTTTTAAATATTCTTTTCCCAAAGCAATAATGAAATTAAATGCAATTATGCAATGCAAAAGAAATATGTTTGTTTCTAATACAAGGTTTTGCCTTGTAAAGCAAGGGTTAACTTGACAAAATTTTGAAATAAATGCTTCTGTGTAACTGCAAGGCTGACAACTTGCTTAAGCAAGCATGAAAGCAGCTAAAAATAAGTAATAATGGCTATGTGTCTATAGTGGGGTACTATAATTTCCACATTAATTGCTCTTATCATCATTATAAGATTTGTAACCAAGAAGTAGGTACGGCTACTATAAAGGCTGTCTTCCCAAAATATGTTGTTCGTTGTAACACTTCCAATGACTCCACTTAAAAATGAAAACGTTTAGCAATAATCATCACCGATGGCTACAACAAATAACTCATTTTATTGTAGCACAAAAACACTTGAAACGACATAAAACATATAAAAGTAAAGAACAGATTTAGCGCTTTCGTCTCCCACTGGAGACCTCTTCAGAATCAGTGAAACTAGTTCTTGTTGTTCCTTATATAGTATAGTCAATTAATTACAATTGTTTAATTGATCAATCAGGTGAATCTAATTTGAATAAATCAATCAAATGCATACAAGTTACTAAAAAACAGGCTGGCTATACCTTAGTAGAGGTGCTATTAGAAAAAATACACATTCTTTAATTCAGCATAATGTATAACATATAAAACATAAAAAATATATATAAAAATGTATAAAAAGTAATTTTTTGTGCTCTTTTTGTTCTTACTTGTATGAGCACTAAAAATAAACCCTTTTCACGTATGTATGAAAATGTAAAAATAAATAAATGACTAAATAATATAATAAATAATATAACATGTAAGGCATATAATAAAATATTTTGACACATAATCATCTAAGGCAAGTATTCTCACTTCCTCATAGAAAAAGTACCTGTATATGTTTATACTATAAATCCCCTTAATAAAATACAATGATTTTTTTATACATTTTTATATATATTTTTTATGTTTTATATGTTATGCATTATGCTGAATTAAAGAATGTGTATTTTTTCTAATAGCACCTCTACTAAGGTATAGCCAGCCTGTTTTTTAGTAACTTGTATGCATTTGATTGATTTATTCAAATTAGATTCACTTGACTGATCAATTAAACAATTGTAATTAATTGACTATACTATATAAGGAACAACAAGAACTAGTTTCACTGATTCTGAAGAGGTCTCCAGTGGCAGACGAAAGCGCTAAATCTGTTCTTTACTTTTATATGTTTTATGTCGTTTCAAGTGTTTTTGTGCTACAATAAAATGAATTATTTGTTGTAGCCATCGGTGATGATTATTGCTAAACATTTTCATTTTTAAGTGGAGTAATTGGAAGTGTTACAACGAACAACATATTTGGGGAAGACAGCCTTTATAGTAACCGTACCTACTTCTTGGTTATAAGTGACTGTTGACTCGTGGACTATTGTTTTATTTGTGCTGTTGTTGGTGTGGTCCAGTTTCGAGGAGTCTACCTTGTGGGTTTATGGATTATTTTGGTTCGTATATATACCTTCCACTCCTTATATATATTTTTTTGAAATGGACAATTCCAGTTTATTAAGCGAACTTATTCGGGTTATCCAAAGCCACTCACAGACTACCAATTCATCGGGTGACACACGGAATGAAATCCCGTGTGCACAAAGTAGTCTGCGGGCTGCTGACAATGCAGAAGTGATGTCAGACACTGGAGTTGAATTTGGTGGAATGAAAAGGAGAACCAATATCAGCAACAAGGATTCTGGTTCAACAAACAAACGTGGTGATTATGGTCAAAACAACAATAGAAGGGACAGAGAACAATTAGGTACTGGTGTTTCCAATAACTTTGCGAAATATGAGAACATTGATTTTAATACATGGCTCAACAAGTCGTTTGCCAAAACCAACAGACCAAACGCAAGTGACTGTAATATTAATATGGACTATAAGGAGAAATGTAAGTTATTTAAATCAATTCTTACTAGGTATAAGAACCTAGTAGTAGAGAACTGGTATTTTAACAAATGTATTAAAGACAAAATTGTTCCTAAGGGACTTAGAATCAATAAGTTCCCTAACAATATTAATGGCAATGTTGATGGTGAGTTTTTTAAAAGCATATGTAATGTTTTTAATGAATGTGGGCTGGCTATACTTCAAATATTGCTTAATTTTAACGAACAGAGGATGGAATTAGACAAAAAAGAAATAGACAGATTATATAAAGAAATAAACGAAGACTTGTTGTTCTCAGTAGAGGAGTATAAAACTATCTACACTAGAATTTTATACAATGTGGACAATACAATAACACGTAGTTATAACAGGAAAATGTCCAAACTAGAAAGAGATATGAATGAATACAAATGTGGGATAGCATATAGTTCTAACAACAAGGCTTTGTATACACAACAAAGAACACATGAAGGGCATAGAGTTTATCAGGCACACAAACAAGATTATTACTATTCTGGAAATGACCGAAGTGGTAACAATAAGGGATAATACATGTACCAATCACACGAACATGATTTTTATGATGATCCTAGGAGTGTTTCAGGTGAAGAGGTCCCTTTGGAGGAAGAAGGCCCGAGGAGGTCAGAGAGACTGAGGAACCGGGCCCAACAACAACCCTCATATGCACAAGTTACAGGGAATCACCACCGCGATGGGTACATAAGGAGAATATACAGATAGGGCAAGGTTTTAATGATGATTCAACGGTACAGATACCTACATATGAATTTTATAAAGAAGATGATAAATTAAATTCTATTATTTATTCCTTGGATGGTTTTAATATTTTTAATTATTCAGATGTGATTATTAATGAAGCTTATTTTAAATTATTTATTAAAGGATTCACTTTTGTACCTATAAAAAGACCTACTATTGAAAATATATTGTTGGACATCAAAATGTTTACTAGGAAGTTGAATTTTAAACATTTGTTTAAAGAGGACAACAACAATATTATGAACAATACATTGAAAAGGGGTAGTATATATAATCCACCTTTACAACATGACATAATGCACTTTGAAAGTATTCTCACAAGAAGAATTAGGAGTGAATACAAACAAGAAAAGCAGGAGTCTATGACTAATTTAACTGGAGAAGAAAGTCAGCTTCTATATGAACTTAGTGGCAATAAAAAAATTTGTGTAATGAAACCAGACAAAGGAGAGGGAGTGGTCCTAATGGACCATTGGGACTATACAAATAGAATGTTGACTATATTAAGCAATGACAGTTGTTATTCTCCAGTGTCTAAGAACAAAATAAATATATCCTATAGAAAAATTGATTATACTATAGAGGACAATTTATTACAAGGTCTTATTGACACTGATGTATACAATTTTTTGAAGGTAAAAAAAACAGTAATTCCAGCCATATTTGGTATCCCTAAGACCCACAAAGATATTTGTAATCCTCCTATGAGGCCTATTGTTTCATCACAAGGTTCTAAAACTCAACCTTTTGCTATATACATAGATACTAAGATAAAAAATTACTATATAAAATATCCCCACATACTGGTGGATTCGTGGGACTTCTTACAAAAAATTGGAAATGATCCATACAGTGATGAAAGTATATTCATCACGGTCGATGTACAGGACTTATTTTCTGTCATACCACACACAGTGAGAATGGATTGGTTTGAACAAATGGTAGTATACATGGATTTGTTAACAAGTGACAAATTTAAACTAGTGTTAGAGAGTATGGAGTTAGTATTAAAAAACAATTATATATTTTTTTAGGGGGATTTTTATCACCAGAAGGATGGTGTTGCAATGGGTTCAGCCTGTGCCCCTATATATGCAAATATTGTAATGCTGTATTGGGAGAAACAGTATTTATTTGAAAGTGAATTTTTTAAATATGTAAAAAGTTACTACAGATTATTGTGGGATGGACCTGAAGTAGCAATTGATGACTTAATTTTGTACATTAACAATAGTACTTCTTTTTTAAGGTTCACACATGAAATTAATGCATATGAAATAAATTATCTGGATATAAAATTACAAAAAAATTGTAATACGAAGAGGTATAAATCCAGTGTTTATAGGAAGAAGCATCATTCTAATACTTATTTACACTTTGATAGCGATCACCCTAGTTTATTAAAGAAAAACATAGTGAAGGGGCAAATGATTAGGGTAGTAAGGATGACATCTGAGATGGAAGATTTCCTTTGGGAAATGGATAATGTACAAAATATGTTTCAGCAGAGAGGCTATCCTTTAGATTTAACTCAAACAGTTAAGGAATATGTAATTGGAAAAAGGGACACTAGTTATATGCCCCTAATATACAAGCAGAGTGGAACCAACAATAATAATAATAAAAAAGATGGTGGCAATGGCAGTAGTAGCACCTCCAATAAGAAGACAACTACACCTTATTTAACTTTAACTTATTACAAAGGTATAAAATGGCTTAAGAAATGCATTAATGATACATGGGAAGTATTCAGGACAATGCCCACTAGAGTAACAGTTTTTCAAAATAAGCTGACATATAGTTATAGAAGGAATCAGAACTTAAAGAATATTTTTGAGAAAAAGAAATATTCAGAGGCAGGGGAAGTAGTATCTAACAGAAGGGGTACATTTAGATGTGGTAGATGCCCACAATGCCCCTTCATAGCGGATGAGAAAACATTGTGGATTCCCAGTTTAGGTATGACTTTAAAAGCAAGAAAATATAGCAGTTGTTATACCAAAGGAGTGGCATATATAGCATATTGTAAACATTGTTGGGGATTCTATGTAGGAAAGACGGAAAGACACTTGAGGAAGAGAATATACGAACATATTCGGGATATCAATAGAAAAGATGTGAATAATGCACTTTATAGACACTCCCTTACATGTCAGCAAGCTAACTTTAAATTTTGGGTATTGGAGGAAGTGGAACACTGAGAAAGAGGTGATGATTGGGAGACTAGGTTAGAATACAGAGAAATTATTTGGCAGTTGAAAATGGATGTATGTTATGGAAAGGGTTTGAATGACCACGTGTCCATTACACCGGCTCTTAAAATATTATCTGATGACCCTAAAAGAAGTAAAATTACAAATAAAATTTGTAAATAAAATTTTACAATTATTTTTAAGAGAATTTATTATTGAGAGAAGTACTATTTAGGGAATGGTTTAGGTTTTAGAAGACAGGATTTTTTAAGTAATTTAATAGAAGTTTAAAGTATTACACTATAGAAATGTATTATTTTAAATTTTAAATATTGTATAGATGAGTGTATCTTATTTATTTATTTATTTATATATTTACACTTATGCATTTATTTATACAATTATTTATAATTATAATTATAATTTATGGAACAATTTATAGAAATATTACTATGGGGTAATATCCAGAATCGTATGCACATTTATATTGTTAAATAGGTGATTGTATTTTATTAAGGGGATTTATAGTATAAACATATATAGGTACTTTTTCGATAAGGAAGTGAGAATACTTGCCTTGGATGATTATGTGTCAAAATATTTTATTATATGCCTTACATGTTATATTATTTATTATATTATTTAGTCATTTATTTATTTTTGCATTTTCATACATACATGAAAAGGGTTTATTTTTTAGTGCTCGTACAAGTAAGAACAAAAAGAGCACAAAAAATGACTTTTTATACATTTTTATATATATTTTTTATGTTTTATATGTTATATATTATGCTGAATTAAAGAATGTGTATTTTTTCTAATAGCACCTCTACTAAGGTATAGCCAGCCTGTTTTTTAGTAACTTGTATGCATTTGATTGATTTATTCAAATTAGATTCACTTGATTGATCAATTAAACAATTGTAATTAATTGACTATACTATATAAGGAACAACAAGAACTAGTTTCACTGATTCTGAAGAGGTCTCCAGTGGGAGACGAAAGCGCTAATTCTGTTCTTTACTTTTATATGTTTTATGTCATTTCATGTGTTTTTGTGCTACAATAAAATGAGTTATTTGTTGTAGCCATCGGTGATGATTATTGCTAAACGTTTTCATTTTTAAGTGGAGTGAAGTGTTACAACGAACAACATATTTGGGGAAGACAGCCTTTATAGTAACCGTACCTACTTCTTTGTTATAAGTGACTATTGACTCGTGGACTATTGTTTTATTATAAGATTTGTGTTAATAAAAGTACTAATCAAGTAACAGCCATTGGTAATGTAACATTATATGAAGAGATAGCACTGAATGCAAGGGATTCGTATGTTGCCAAAGACCAAGGGATTCAAAGTACTGAAGATCGTATTGCATTGTAAATTGTCTTACAATTTTTTTGGTTTTAATTAGAAAGGGGGAATTGATAGAGATTGTATAAATTAAAATGCTTTCCCCAAAATTATACTGTGTATGCAGTAAAAGAAAATATGGCTTGCTTTGCAAGAACAGTTAATTTTTTGTAAATGTTCAGCATAGATATTAATAACATATAGCTGTGGGCTTACTGTAAAGGCATCCTGTTATAGAAAAAAGGAAGTTGACTTTCTTTGAGCTTTCAGATGTAGAAATAAATGAAATAAAATACAGACACTTCAAGTGATGCAAAGATGACGTGAAGAGACTTTTTGTGAAGTCTTCAGATACAGCACCAAAGAAGGACATAAGAAAGTGTCCAGGTTAGAAATAACCATGGACTTTTTCATGACACAGACAGAACCCAGAAGAACAAGTCACAAGGACATTAAAAACAATGTTGGTTGAAAAGAGTATATAAACTAGACAGTATGTTTCACTCTTTGGTGACGTTTTTGGACTGAGTGTTCATCGGTCTATAGTTCTATTTGTCTTGCTGTGTTATAATAGAACTGAAATAACTCTGACAGTATTAACTGTTTGGCAAGAATTTGTACTAACAAATAAATATTAACGGATACAGTAGTATGGTGTCTGTCAGCCTAGCTCTCTGCTGATAATATTTTACAGCTGATAATAATATTTTACAAGCAGCAAGTTGAATTAGAAGACGAAGAAGAATATAATATGGCCTTTGTTACTGAATATAGTGGAGAAGGGAAGATCATTAAAGACTTGATCGTAGGCGGGTGGGATAGGTTCACAGGCTTGACAGATATTAGGGACATTTCTGTAAAACCTTTGAAAATAATATACAGAAAAGGGAAAATTTTAAAGGACATGTTAGAACATAAAAATGTAGAAAAATAGGTTGAGAAACGTTTAAATGTGGGGTATGTACCCAATGCCCATTTGTTTGGAATAAAGAGACAATATACATATATATATATAAAGTAGGAATAAAAAAATAAAAGGTCACAATTATTATAATTGTAATACAATGGGTATAGTTTATTTAGCCCTATGTGAAATTTGTGAAGCCTTCTATATAGGTAAAACTGAACAGGAGTTAAGGAAAAGAATATAAGAACATTATTACGATATCAACATTAAAATGAAAACAATGCACTATATAAGCACACTAAGAAATGTAAAGGGGCAAAATTTTTATTTTTTGTATTAGAAGACATTAAAAAAGATATAAGGGGAGGGTTCTGGGAAACAACAATTGAATACAAAGAATTGTTATGACAAATTACCCTGGAAGCCAATACAAACCCAGGACTAAATGAGAACATTTCCCTAGCTCTATTCTTAAAAATGAGAGTTGCTAAATTGTAATAGATATTTGTTAATAATTGTCATTCTTTTAGGGTTAAAATTAGGTATTGGGATTTAGTATTTTTATCAATAGTGTTATATTATGTGAGATTTGTAGATTTAGGTGGTAGCAGGTATATTTAATATTGGTTAAAAGTGGTAAGGAAATTTATAGTAATTATAGGTTTAACCACTAGATGGCGCTATAGGACTTATAAGGTATGTGTATATATATATATATATATATATATATATATATATATATGTATATATATATATATATGTATACATTTTTTCTTTTCTTTTTAAATGTGTATAAATGAACAAATTAAAGATTTTTATTTAAGAAATGATGGTTTTATACATAAAATTTTACTGTTTAAGGGGATTGTTGAAAAAAAGCTTCATTTATTGTATAGTTTTTATGTAGAGGATGACATTTCTTTTTAAATGTTAATAGTTTTGGTATTGGTAGAAGGATACTTGATGTAATGTTACTATTGGAGCGGGAATGATTCAATTAATTATATATAAGTGAATGTAACTATGGTTCATTGTAGCATCTGATGAAATCTTGTTTGGAAAGATGAAAATGCGGTGATTACAGTTAAGTGTTTATGTGTATTTTTGGTTTAATAAACTTCCCTGTAGATTTTACTGATCAACTAGCGCCTTTTTTCTCCTTCCAATTTCCCTGGCAGTTTGGTCTTTGATTTGGCTGGTAATTTGGCTGGGCATTTCTCCTTTATAAGGATTTCTAAACAATTCTAAACAACTTAATTGAGTGAATTTCAATAAATCTTGTAGTACTTGAGGATTGTGTCAAAGAACGTTTTACATATTCCTTTATTTTCCTGTCAAATTCTTCATGGGAAATATTCATCACTGTACCCAGCCCTATAATGAGTCATGCAAAGGTAACTTCACAGGATTCGGTACTTAAAAAAGAGGTTCATTCAGTAGTAATTAACATTAAAGAATTATCACTTTTGGACTCCAAAATTCAGGATTTTAAACCAAACTGTTCCAAACAAATGGAACAAATCAATGAAGCTCTGCAACTGCAGAAGACTCAGATATCAGACACTGAAGATTCTTTAAATGACATAGAAGGAAGACTGAATGATGATGAAAATAATATTGTGTTCCTGTTAAAGCAAAATACTCTTCTCCTAGCCAAAATTGATGACCTCGAAAATACTTATTGCAGGAATAACATCCATATATTTGAATTACTTGAAAGAATTGACGGTAATAATATGATTAATATTTTATCTTCCTGGCTCCCTAAAATTTTAGACTTACCAGAAGCACTGTCATTCGGAATAGAGAGAGCACATAGATCCTTAGTTACTACTGCATCTAAAAACAATACTTCTCCAAGGCCTATTATTGTAAATTTTTTTTCCTCTCAAGATAAAGAATTTGTTCTTATGGCTGCCTTGGCTAAATCACCACTTAAAATAGATGGATGTAACATTCATTTCGACAATGACTATTCTGCAGCAGTAATATCCAAGAGAAAACAACATATTCCTCTCATTACAGAACTTAAGAAAAAACAAATAAAAGTACATCTACTGTTTCCTGCCAGATTAATGATTTTCATTTTAGAAGAAACTAAACTCTTCGAAGATCTGAACACTGCATTTTTATATCTAAAAACTAATAAAATATTAGAACAAACAGAAGAAATGAATTGGTCCATTATATTCTTGAAGAGACAAACAGAGAAAAATGAATGGAAGGCAAAGGAAAAGAAGAAAAAATAAGAGACAATTGACTGGTTTCTTAATTTATATATAAAGAAAATAACAAAGTGCTAAAGATTGCTTTTCTTCTGATAAAAATATGTCTATTCTTTATATTTGTATTTTTTAAACAATACTGGAAAATATCTCATAATCCTCTATAACATAAACAGAAGCTGGAAAATCAACAAGAAGTCTGCTATTACAAGGTAACCCAACTTTTTATGTTATACTTGCCTATTTCATAAATGACCAATACTTTCTTGATATGTTATAACAAGATATTTAGGTCTTTTTAGTCTCAATCCTTATTTAAAAGAAGCGTATAGCCCCTATACCAAAATTTACACCATGATGTTGCATTCACAGTTGGTTACCATTAATCTAATGCGTGCTTTGTGTCTGTGTGTCAGTTGTAGTTGCACTGAGTTGTATTATATTAGTTTACATATCTAATTCTCTAACTTGCCTTATCCTCATAAATGGGAATTATTTACTAAAAAGGGGCTTGTGCTTCAAGTGGCATTTCATGTTTTAAAAGCATTAACATTGAAAAAAATGCCTTACAGGGGGATAAACAGACAAACATATATTATAAATGTAGATGTGGCTGTGCCTGACTGCAATTCAGTGTAGCATTTGAGGAGTTGTTTTACCACTACTAATAGTATAACCTGAAAGTTGTTTACCTTATTAGTGCATGGGCTTTGATAATGTGTAGCTGTTGTGCAATATCAGATTAATTGCTATGTGTTTGTTTTTGGGGGATGGGGCTAATTCCATTCTCTGTGTATGTATTTCATGTTATAGTTCACAAATAAAGTGGATGTGATGCTTGGGATAGATTTAAAATAATCTCTCTTTATAGATTTGTTATATGTATTCCTTAATCTTGTTAATGAGATGAGACACTGTCAGAGAACTAGAGAAACATGTCTGGTTACAAGATATATTCGTAAAAAGTCATAGAGTTTTTTTTTCTCTAGTGCTTGGGCTTTCTCATCTTAAACACTTGAAGCTTTCTCTTATAAACAGCTCAAGTTCTGAGAAGTGTGCCACCCATGCAGAGAATCAGGACTGTTAACAGCTTATGATTTTGATTGGTGGACAACTTTAGAAGGTTAATTTAAGTAATAGGTTAAACCTATGAATAATGCATTAGCTCAAATGTCACAGTGTTCTGAGTTGAACAAAGTCAATGAATCCATAAGATTGTGAATGGGGAATACAATAAGACACTTAAACTCTGACTTCTGGCTAACTTAAATTAAAATCTAAGTTATATTCTACTGTTAAGACATTGTAGCGTAATAATATAATTCACTATGCTATAGCAGGTTACCAAAAGTTTACATTTCTCTTTCTAGATGATTAGTTTTGATATTTTTTTGAATGAAAAATAAGCATATGGACATACTATTTCTGTTATATAAAGCGGTATAGTTTGTTATATAAGACAAATGATAAGAAAGCTATACAAAGACTGTAAACCAAAGATTTGGCAAATGTTATATTTACATGAAGATCTGTCACAAGTGTTGCTCTTAATCATTTAATAAGGAAAACAAAATAATGCTGCATGTACCATGATATATTCCTGAGTACATTTCTTGAAGACTATATTTGAATATACATATTAAGAGGTTTCATAGAAGCATTACAGTAATAGTGACGCAAACATATATATGACATTGGCAACCTTATTAGAAGCTTAATGTTAATGTCATGAGTATGGTATAATTACACTTGAAGTTATCATATGCAGAACAAAGAAATAAATTAACTTTATGTTTAATAGGGATGGCATAAGATGTGTTAGTTTATTATAATAAACTGCTGAGCACAAACAGCAAAACATTATTGTTTAAATTTATTGCATTACCCTCTAGTCTTTAAATTGGCTAGAGCTCTCCAAATATCTGGACTACCTACAACTTACCACTGCCCATAGATTAATATTCAACCCAATCAATTGCCCTGCACTTTCAAACATCCTTCCCCTTCATGCCCCTAATAGAACTCTCAGATCTGAACACCAAAATTTAATTACTATCCATAAACCCAAATGCCCTGGTGGGCAACTTCTCCTCTCATTCTCCCTAAGCAAGAAATGGAATTCTCTCCCAACCTTACTAAGTGCTATGCAAAATACTGAAAACTTCAAAATTCAGCTTCACTCCTACCTTTCTTCTAAATGGAAATGCAACTGCATCCTACCGACCTAGTCCCTCCTTGATGCAAAAGACCAGACATGGCATCATCCTAGGTCTTTAAGACTTTGACAAACTTGCTTAATCTAACAGCTGATAACTCCCATATGTTATGCTGCTTAATGTAAATATTGTAAATAGCTTATCATTTTTCATTTGAAGGATGTAATACTTTGTTAAATGTAACTGAACTCTGTAATTCACATAATAGCATGTTCTATGCAAATACTGGGCACATTTTATTTTCTTGATAAGTATTTGTATTATAATTTCTACTGTATTTTTATAATATGGAGCTTTTCTCCTTGGGCCTCCACTGAAATGGGCTCCCTGGTCCCAGTGGACTTCCCTGGTAATCAAACTGGAAATAAATAAATAAATAAATGTTTCATGACATCCATTTATCTATTATTATTACATTTTCACTGAATGAAAATAGATGATTCAGGAAGGAAATTGATCTTTTTGTGAGGCACATAATAGGAAGCTTTAACTGCAATACAGCAGTTTCTAACCTTTTCAAGATCACAGTAGATGAGATTCCAGACTGTATATAGTTATCGAACAATAATAAGAAATTTTATTTATCTCTTAGTGTTTTAATGAACATGTAAAAATGAGAAATATGTAAGTTAAACAACAACTTTGGGACATATACTTCTCTTATTTTTCATACATATGTACTGGTTTTAAAGGATATAGATTCGTGTTCACTTTGCTGTTAATGACAGTTTTGTTTAATTGAAGCAGAGGACTTTGGCCTTTTTAGAATAGTATATGGGTGGGTTTGCTTGGATGGTTAGACTATTCAGCAGGAAGTATTAGACTCCATTAGGGGGTTGAAGGATTTTAAGAGTAAATGTTTAGTTACATTAAAGGTTTTTTGTTTTTTGTGGGTGACTACAATAATTATTATGTATCTAATTAAACATTTAAGTATTAATGTCAGTATGACTATTAATAAGCAGTTCTTAACAAAGAAGAGATATTATACTGGGTCCATATAGTTAATTTTAAGAGAGTTACATCTACACTGTTGACCTGTGTGACAAATGACATTTATTAATTGTGTTTCCATAAATGTTAATGGATTGAATAAAGGTTGCAAGAGGAGTAGTCTAAACAAATATTTGAAGTTATTCAACTTTCAAGTTATTTTTTTTTTTGCAAGAAATACACCTACTGACAGACGATGAAGACAGATTTAATACTCAGTATTACTCTATATTATCTAACTCACAATATAATAAAAAAGAGAAGTTGCTATATTATGGAAAAATTCTTTGTCTATGCCTAAAGTCATTGACACATATATGGATGATAAATGGGGTCTATAGTAGAACAACAAAAATTCACAGTTTCGAATGTTCTAACATCGACACACATTCAGCGAATGCTGAAACCCTCGAACAGTCAGAGCAGTGAATTTTTTCCTAGGGAATAAATTTGCTGTTCCAAAACACATACGTACAACACAAGCACAAAAGACAGACAGCAATCCACACACATACACCCAAAATCTTTCACCTAACCCTACACTAAACTGTACAAACACCACTAACTATCCACTTACCTTAACCCAAACCCTAACCCTAAGGTCCGTCACTATCGCACACTCACCTCACCCGCACCCTAACCCTAACTCACCTAACCCGCCCTAACCCTCACATCCACACAATTGCACACTTACCTGACCCACACCCTAACCCTAACTCACCTAACCCACCATAACCCTCACGTCCACACAATCGCATACATACCTAACCCGCGCACTAACTCACCTAACCTGCCCTAACCCTCATGTCCACACAATCGCACACATACCTCCTTCGCCCCTAACCCTAACTCACCTAACCCACATGCAATCGCACACTTACCTGAACCCGACCTGTAACTTTCTACCACAACGCTGAATATAGCAAAACGACAGAGACGGACAACTGAATTCTTTTCCTAGGAAAAAATTTGGTTATCTGATGGTTTGTAATATTCAGCGTTCGCTGAATACGTGTCGATGTTAGAACGTTCGACATTGTGAAATGTCGACATTTTAATATAGACCTGATAAATGTATGCTTTGTTCTGTTACCCTAGAATATAATACGAGAATATTAACCCTTATTAACTTATACCAGATTCCTGGAATAGGAATTGAAACTGTTGAACAACTTCTAGAACAAGTAATTCAAATTTCAAAAGGCAGCATCATACTAGCAGGAGATTTTAACTGTATAGTGTCACCAAAGGATACTAATGCAACAAGTAAATGAAAAATCAAAGACACTATTAAAGTTCAGCAAACTATTTTTCCTAAGGGATATAAATGATTTCTCAGATCCAGAATAACTTTTCTCACATAGAACACAATCCAGAACTGAAAGAGTACATGTCTCCAATGAGTTGATAAATAAACTTGGCAATGTTAAAGTGGTATTGTGCCCACTTTCAGATCACAATGCAATCACTTTCAAGCTGTTTTTAAAATCTAACAATAACATTAAGATCAGGAGGATACCAGCATATATAACTTGTTTATAGGATTTTAATGACTTTTTATTAAAGAAAGTATTTCCTTTATAGAAATTAACAATACAGGAGATATTTCAGAAATCTATCAATGGGATGCACTAAAAGCATATCTTTTTGGTAGAGTCACCAGTTGGTTATCAATAAATAAAAAATAATGGGACAAAGAACTGTATGAGATACAAGAAAAACTTGACAAATGAAAACTGGAAAATCAAACCGGGAACAATAGTAACATAGAAGAGATTAATAATCTACATAATAAGTATTTGGGAATTTTAAATCATAAAACTAGGATTAATCTAGAAAAGTTTAAGGTAATTAATTTCTCTGTTAACCCAAAATATATGCATAAGTTAACTAACAGAACAAAACTACTTAGTAAGTCTAACCATATAAAGGAGATTTATTCCTCTTAGATTATAACTTTCTTTGCAATTGATAAAATTGACCATAAAAGAGGGTATTTCATTCTTTTAACACAAACAGGAATAAGGGTATTAAAAAGAATTAATGACTTAGAAAAAACAAAATTGCCCCCCAAATAAAGCCTGTAAAGATATTAATGTTATTCCAATAAGGTGTAAGTACAACACAATCAAAGAACATGTGTTGCCAATCTGCTTTAAGCTCCTGTTTACATCTCCAGCAAATTTGCTTCATTTTAAACATTAATTTAAATTTATGAGGTGTGAAGAAAAATCTATGCAAGACTTTCCAAGTAAAACATTTCTATCTAAAGAGAAGTTGCCTGTTTGGAAGATATTAATTTTTTTATCCTCTTCATCTGGAGATGTGTTATTAATGTGAGTAAAATAGTTCCAATAATTGTCATTGTAACTTTTTGTTTCATTCCTCACCACTCTATATAATTTGGATAATAGACTCTCTCCCAGTATGATTTATTGTATTAATAGTATTAAAAATTCAATTAATTTTGGGATAAGATTTCTTGCCCTTGGTTGCATTAACTTAATTTTACCTTATACATATTGTCTGCAAGATTGTATATCCAACCACATATCTTTGCTTAAATCATATTTACTTATGATATAATCAACAGAATCCAGATTTTTCATTATTCATTAATTGCAACAAATATATCAGATTTTTTTTCTTTAAATGTTTACATTTCTGTCTAACTTTGAAGTGAAAATATTATTTTGAGTGTATGCTATAGGGCAAAGAAGAAAAATCCATGTCTTAAATGTTGGATTTCTATAAGTTAAGTTTCTAAAGGTATTTAATATAGTAGAAATAAAATGAAAGCCAGTTGTCTGGTGAATATGGTAAAGAAGCAAAATCCATGTCTTAAATGTTGGATTTCTATAAGTTAAGTTTCTAAAGGTATTTAATATAGTAGAAATAAAATGAAAGTCAGTTGTCTGGTGATTCCATTCTAAAAAGTAATCTTTTAGCAACTAGTGTGGACTATTGTGTAGTATAAGATTATGATTAGAGTTTATGTTATGTTTAAATTTTATGAATAGGCATCCTAGAAACTCTTTCCTCCTGGCTGTGTAAATATCATTTATCCAAAGAGATATTGTTTTTATAAATGATGATAAAGAATATAATTTTAGATCTGGTAGTCAAATCCCTCCTGCTGTCCAGTCCCTTAAATGATGATTTAAGGCAATTCGTAGTTTGTTGGGGAAGCAAATAATTTTTAAAATGTATTTATTAAATTCTTTAATACAAGATGGAGGTAAAGATAATTATTGAATAATGTATAATATTTTAGGTAAAATAATAATTTTGATTATAGAAAGTCTCTCTTCCATTGTGAAAAAAATGTTCCATTTATTTATTAGATTATTTATATTGATTATGCTGTTAGTATAATTGTAATTTATTATATTATTAATGTTATCTGTTATAATTATCCCTAAATAGTTCATTTCTCAGTTTGACAATGTATTTAGTAAAGTTATCATTTATCCTATCAATATTGGCATTTATGGGTAGTATTTTTGTTTTGTTATCATTAATGGAGAGACCAGATTTTTTTTTGGAACTCATCCATTGCCTTACAACAGCAGAAATGGAACTATCACTGTCACTCAGTGTCAGAAGAATTTCATCAGCAAATTGGATTTTAGAAGCCAAAGTTTCATTTATACTAATGCCTTTTTTGTCTAATTTTACCGATAAAATTCTCAAAAGGTTCCATAATTAGAGTGAAAAGCAGGGTTAAAAGAGAACATCCTTATTTAGTTCCCTTCAAAATGTATATTGAATCAGAAGTAAAAGTACCTAGTTTAATGTATGCAAAACAATTGTCATGAAGATTTATAAGATGTATAAAATTAATTGAAAAATTATATTCCTGTAAGACTAACAAAAGATATTTCCAATTCACAGAGTCAAAAGCACTATGACTAGACTCATTAATGTTAGATTCTCTTTTGTTTTGTTTGCATAGTCAATTACTATGATTATTCTTTTGATATTGTCATAAGTATTTCTGTTTAGAATAAAACCAGTTTTATCCTCATTAATCATGGAAGGTAGAATATATTCTAATCTATTAGCATGGATTACCATGAATAATTTATAATCTATATTTAAAAGTGAAACTGGTCTGTACAAACAACATTCAGTTGGATCTTTGTTAGTTTTTAAAATTGAGGAGATAAGAGTATATTTCCAGGAGGGAGGAACTTTTGTGAAGTCTTCAACTATAGAAAAAAACTTTGTGGAATATGCTTAAGGCTTCTTTAGTTAATAACTTGTAGACTTCTGATATAATTTCATCATTACCTGGTACCTTGTTAGGTTTTAATTTGTTAATTTGAGTTTGAATTTCAGACACTGAGACAGGTTTATCTATTAATTTCACTTGGTCATCAGATAATTTATTTTTTATATTTTTTTATAAAATTTTTGTTTATCTCTTCTGAGTCTGTTATTACATTATATTGCTTGATTTTATTGTAATAATTTCTAAATTATTTTAAAATATCTTTTATTTCCATCACTCTTCCTTTTCTCTTATCTGAATAAATAAAGTAGATAGAGCACAAATCAGATATATGTAGAGGTGTAGAGTCCAATTCTTTAGCGAAACATGTGCAAGAACAAGGTGGCTCCCACCAGTTCACATTTAGGGTCATTGAATTTTTGCATCCACATATTAGACGTGGTGATATTATTAATAAACCTGACACAAAGGTATGAATGGATAGTTCATTTGAAAGCTGATGTGTACCCAGGTCTAAATAAGCAGGTGACCTTAAAACCTATTCTAAAGTTTAAGCAGAATATGGTGAATTAAGGAGATTTTATTTCATTTGGGACTTTTGCTAGTGTATAACTGTAGTAATTTTTACTTAACCCCTATGTAATTAATTTTGAATTAGTGTATTACTGTGATAGGTTAGGCTGTGTCATATGATTTAGAATTTTTAGCATTAAATGACTATTGGTTTTAAAACTTTTTTCAAACACTGAAGAAGGATTTGATGTCTGAAAGCTTTATCTTGATTAAACAGTTCATGTTGTGAATAGTGCTTCTTTTTTATACTTTTATGGGAAGAATCAGCCACCTTTTCATTTGGAGTAACCACACTACCCTGATCAACTGTGCCACCCTCAATCTGTCCTATGTTTGAGGTCTCCATGCCATAGGTATGTGTAGGCATACTGACTGTATCCCAAATATGAGCAGGGGATGTGGGAGCCATGACCTTGGTGTCAGACTGACTCTCTGCACATCCAGACAGTGCCTCATCATTGTCACCATCATCTTCAGAGGCTACTGATACTCTGACATCAGGCGGTAGGAGTTCCACAGTGCCACTGGCAGAATCATACATGATAACAAATAATCAGCACAACATGAGAAAGAGAATGCAAACTGATTCAACTTATGTTATGTAAAACCTATTTTAAACAATAATAGATGCAAATTCAATTCAAAAATGATGTTGTTGTATACATTAATAACAATAAAAACGTGTGTTTACCATATGCAGATGCTTGTGGAAACTCAGAAACAAATGTGCCTACATATAAGAAAGGGAGATAAAACATGACTGATAAGCATCACAATACAAATGACACAAACCCCCCAGAAAACAATCCCCCTGACAGCTGCAGAATAAGAAACATCTCATACAAGAGTGTACTGTCCAGCTTACATCCCTCCCCCTTCTCTCCATCTCTTAGTGTGTTTTCTACCTCACCTTTTTCTCTCTCTCTCTCTCTCTATTTTTATATATATATATATATATATATATATATACACACACACACACACACACACACACACACACACATATATATATATATATATATATATATATATATATATACATACATATGAGTGTGTCTGTAATAGGAATTATTTAATTATATTTCATACCTGGAAGTTCAGCAATGCACACACTTGGGGTGTCCTCCACGTTACCACCAACAAAAATGATTCTGCAGAACCCTGTGCTGAGTTGTCTGGATCACTGACAGTGGACATGAATGTCTCTGGTTCAGTCAGTGATGGTTTGGTGGCAGATCCACCCCCTGTAGCCATATGTTCTTGAGCAATTGCAGATGCCTTAAATCTCACCTGCATGACCATGTCACTTGCCCTATGTCTTCTTTTGGATAGGTAAGGCTATTCCATCCCACCACATTGACACCATTGAACACCTGTTCCCTGATATGGTCATGGGAGAACTTGCTGCATTAACACCATTCAACACATTACTAACCTGCCCTTCATCCAAGGCTGGCACATTATTCAAACTTCTTTGCAGTCCAGACTCTCCACAAAGGTTCAATCCTCTTTGGTAAAAGGAATGAATGAAGGTCAGAGATGTATTAAAATAGGCTGCTACCCCTTGTTCAATCCATTCCAAATGTTATGAAAGTTGCTGGATCAACAAAGTTAAATCCCCAATGGAACCACTCAAGTCTTGTGTAGGAAGAGGCGGAGACATATTCCTGTTCTGTTCTGGCTATGAGCACCAAACCAACAAGTAAGATATAGACTGTGGAAATGCCTCAATAAAACACCAAATTGCAGTAAACAGATAATAGAAAGACTGCAACCCATAAAATTATTCTTCCAAATAGAACCACAAATTTATTAACACAAAAAAAATAGCGCTTTCATCTCTTCAACAGGAAGAAACTTCATCAGATAAACTCACACAGCACAACTGCCTTTTTATACAAAGCAGTAATAGGAAATAGAAAATTAAAGCAAAACACCCCCTAAAAACCTTCTTGTCCAACATGTGTAAATCAAGAATAGTAGGTCACATTAACATAGCCTTAAAAGCAAAAAAATATAAAAACTTATAATACTTTCAAGGCATAAGAATATATATCAGCTATATTTAAATATATATAAAAATAAGAAAAAAGGCAAACAACCAGCTGGTAAATGTAAACTGTTCCACCAAACGGGCAAAGATAATAGCAAAGAAAAATATGGTAACAGTTGTACGAAGTATAGCTCAAGACCACATAAAATAAACCAAGAACTTTAATATTCGGTAGGCATTTTCACCACTGTCCGTGGCTTCTTCAGACCATATACAAATGTAAAAACACACACAGAAAGGTTTTTAAAGCTATCCCTGTGTACTTCATTAACCTGAGAGACCACTCCCAGTCAATCAAGTTGCTTCAGACACACCCGCTTTTAAAAACATCAGTCCCTTCATCTATATTGCATAGTATTGCTTTTGAATGCAATTTTTTGTAGCACATTAAAAATCTTATTCAGCAATCAAAGCATTCATAGGCATCTACAAACATTTAAATATTTAGAAACATTTCAAAGCATTGCTTTTATAAGCAGCATGTCCATGTCAAATGCTATATATTATGCTAAACATCATTATTACAATGATACTAAAGTCTCTATTCATTATATATACTTTGCTAAAATCATATTGCACTATGTTGAATGCTTTGCTTCAGATATATGCTGTTACTTAAAAATTATTACAATAACAAATCTAGGTCTAACCTTCTATACATTCCTATTACTTCCAACAGTGTAAATAAAGCTGTGATTTAAACTGCAAACAGATTATGCTAAATGCTAGCAAATGCTAAAATCATATTGCACTATATTGTATACTTTGCTTCAGATATATACTGTTGCTTAAAAATTATTACTATAACAAATCTAGGTCTGGCCTTCTATACATTCCTATTACTTCTAACAGTGTAAATAAAGCTACAGTTTAAAATGCAAACAAATTACCCATGCCATGTGTTCAAATTCCTTTTTAGAACTCGACTTCTTCCCATCACATTTTCAACTGTAAAACCTATATAGAGAGTGTAATCCACTTAAGATATACTTATATTGCTCCCCCATTGTGTTATTTTCCATTTCCAAAAGTTGGAAATGTTAAAAATGAGAGCTTTGTGTTTATCATCATTGCAGCTCTTTTGTGCATGCACAATGAGGTCATCACACTCGGCAAATGCTCCGTTTTACTTCCTCTCACTTTCTTCATTTAATTACGATAAACAACCAAGTATCATAAAATATGTACCATTGCTAGATTATTTAGAGTACACCAGGCCACAAATTTATATATGTAGACTGTTTCAATCAAGGGAAGTTTATGCTTATCCCATAGAAGCAAATCATATTGTCGCATTTCTGTTTTTCATATGTCAATCAAGTATATGTAATAAAAACACTCAGCAGATTATATGCATATATCCAGGCACA
Source organism: Protopterus annectens (assembly GCF_019279795.1). Taxonomy (NCBI): domain Eukaryota; kingdom Metazoa; phylum Chordata; order Ceratodontiformes; family Protopteridae; genus Protopterus; species Protopterus annectens. The sequence goes on along the minus strand of NC_056730.1, from coordinate 1,046,514,855 downwards.
ATTTTATACAAATATAATAGACATAACTTTGACTCTATACCTCTGAGCAACCCATTCAGGCCATAAAATACATATTCCATAGATAGTAATAGTTCAATATATATATATATATATATATATATATATATATATATGTAGGCAAATAGGTGCAAATATATACATCACCAGTTTGTATAAAAAACAGGACTTATTTCATATTCATGCCCTAACTATAGGCCCCATGTATATACTTCATAGCACACCTGGAACAATGTATTGCTGTATACCTAAGGCATTCTTACACAACTATATAGTGCTTTAAATATAGTGTATTTTATACGAATAGGGTGTTCTAGCAGCCATTTAAAGATAGATGGATGCTTGACCCTGCAATATAAATTAAATAGAGCTAACTGTATGTGTATGATTATAGTTATGTAATACATCTATATGATAAAATACTTATATATATCATATATAGGATGAGAAGGTGATTCTAATATAGCAAATAAATTATGCATAGTTGTAAATAAATGCAACGTACAAGTAATTACTCACATGGTACTAAATGAGTAATAAATGTATTATACACAGACAATATCACTGCTTTGTGATGGATAAACTCTATCCTCAAATAAGCTTAAACATATGTTATTTCAAGTAGGGTAAAATTCTCAAGTCTTGTTTTTGGCAGTCTTATAGCCCATATTTACGTGAATGATGTTACGACAGGTTAGGTAGAATTCCATGATGTTCTTACTAAGTGGAAATATTTCTAATAATACCTATTAAGTATACTATATGTCACTATTTTCTAGGTATTCCTCATGCTTCTAAAGCACTTTTAATAGAAACTTTACCATTCATAGGCTAATACTAAGCTAACTGCCCTTGCAAGCAATTTTTAGCCCAGCCAATTATCCCTTGTGAGACTCAAACCCTGCACCTTGTGTTTGTAAGGCAAACACATTAACCATTAGGTCATCCTCCCAACTCCAGCTCCCTTCTCCTTATCTGCTCTGAGTTTGAGCATCCATCTTAGCTCACTTCTTTCTGTCAGATTCTTAATATTACCCAGCCTTTGCCCAATAATGACTTCTTCTAATGCTATAAATTTAAAATCATGGTATATGCCACTCCTCTCTATGTATTTAGACAGTGCACTTACAGAGTCCCTATTCCTTATAGTACTAATATTTTCCTTTATGCGTTCTCTAAATGTCCTGTTTGTTTTGCCTACATAGAAGTGTAAACAGCAGTCACATTGTGCTGCATAAATGATATTCATACTGCTACAGGTGACTGTTCCATTCAGTTTATACTTATTACCAGTGACCGGATGGACAAACTCATCAGTATTTTTAACATATTCACACATACTGCAACTGGTACATGCTCTGGTACCTTTCCATGTATTTAGATTACTTTCAGGTAAACTCCTGGGGTAGCATAACATGCCTTTAAGATTTTTCCTGTTTTTAAAAATAAAACTAGGACACTCTCCAACCACTTCCCTAATTCTTCTATCTGTCATAAGAAGCGGACAGTCTTTATTAAAGGCATCTCTTACTTTCCTCACATCACTTGTATATGATATAGGGACATTAACTACATTCTTATTAATCATTGTATCAGTTCTATTTAATGCTTGATCTGTCTTATTTGAAAAATATGGCCTTGCTCTTCCTTCCCTAAGTATCTTTACTTCTCCCAACTTATCAGTCACTTCCTTCTTTTTATAACCTCTATCATATAAATTATTCTGCAGGGTTACCAATCCTTCTTCAAATGTGGGTTCTTGGTTGCTCAAACGTGAAACCCTCATTCCTTGTCCTTTAACTATATTTGAATGTTTTTTCTAGGGTGCATGCTTGTCCTATACAATAATGTGTTACGATAGCACTATTTTCTATAAACCTTGGTGTCAGACATACCTTCATTTCCTTTCATTACAAATATGTCCAAGAATGGCAACCTTTCAAGTGAATGATTCCTTGTAAACTTCAGGAAGCTAGTAGTAACTTCTGCATCACTGACAAATTTATTCAATGCTGGAAGGGTACTGTTCCACACAAGAAAATTATCATCCACAAATCTGTGGTAAAACTTCACATGGTTCTTATACATTTCTAGGGGGAACAACTGTTCCACTTCCCATTGAGCCATAACTGCATTGGCATAACTATTAGCACAGTATGTCCACAACAATATGTAGTTTTACTGAAGCTGTGTTGGAAAATAATATGTTTTTGATAGCAAATACTACTTACAATGCAAAGGTGTAGCTATGGGCACATAATATCTCTCAAGTGCTCATAAATTTGTTTGTGTCTTTTGGCTTTTCCCAGTTAGGGGTCGCCACAGCGGAACACCGGTCCGCTAATGATTAGCAGTTGATTTTTACGTACCGGCTTGCCAGGCCTGACGCACAACCTTCAACGAAGGTACACTCATTCAAGCATGTCTCCATGCAGAAGACACTCTAGCTAAGAATCGAACCGAACAGCATTTTACTGTAAGACGACAACGCTACCACAGCACCACCACCGCGGGTATTCTCAGTGCTCATAAATATGGCTCCTACATTTTCTTTCTGTTTTCCCAGTATAGAAACATGTGCAAGACACACACAAGGCACAATAGACCATTTTCCCTGTATTGCATGTAAAATTATCAGCTGGTTTAAATTTATAACCATTAATTGCAATTTCACCTATCTCCAAAATGTGCACACAATAAGAACAAAAGCCACATTTCTTCATCCGTTCATCTACAACAGACGCAATATTTTTCTCAAACAAATCCTTTAAATTATTACCCCTCTGGTAAATAATAACTGATCCTTCACTAATTTTACCCCTAATCTCCATGTCATATTTCAACACCTGCCAGTTCTTCGCAAAGACATCATTTATTTTCCTACTTGAGCTATTAAATGTAGAAATGAAGACACTTTTATATTTATTTATATCACTGTTACAGTCAATGTACCCATTCAATGATTTGGGATTATCAGATCAAATATCTGTAATCATGGCCCCAGTACTCAGGGTACCTTGGGGTCCTGTGTCACCCACTCAGGAAACAACATTACCCCGAATGGGCTTATAGAACCCCCTTTCCCTTTTATTCACACCTTCAAGCATAAGCTTGTTAACCAACCTGGGGGGGGGGGGGTAACCATGCCTTAAAAACATACCCTTCAATACATCACATTCAGCCAGAAATAAATCAAATGTTGACACCATTCTGGCTGCATGTACAAATTGTCCCTTTAGGACAACCCACTTCTGTTTAAACGGGTTGGCACTGGAAAAGTAAACAAAACTGTTTGAGTAGGTTTCTTTCCTAAATATTGAAGAAATAAACCTACCATTAACCTGATCCTTACAAAGCAAAACATCCAAAAATGAGATCCTCTCCTCATTCACACAGTGGGTGAACTTCAGAAAATTTGTTGTCCCATTAATTACTCTAAAAATAATTCAATCTCATCTTTTGGGCCTTCCCATAAAATAAATAAATCATCCAAAAATCTTGTGTATAGTCAACAGTACTGAAAAAAACTAGAACCAAACAAGTATAACTTCTCCCATTGAAGCATTACAATATTAGCATACAGTCCCTCACATGCTGAACCCATTGCAACAACCTCCTTTAGTAGAAACAATTCCTTCTCAAAAAGGATAAAATTATTCATCAAAACCATTTCCAACAGATGTTCATACAAATTAATCTCTGATTGTGGGACCCCATTAGCAAACAGGTAGTCACAAAATCACTCCGCCCCAAGTCTATGTGGGATAACTGAATATAAATCCTTTATGTCGACCGCTATAAAAATATATTCATCCTTATATGCCACTTGATCCAATTTATCCAAAAATGCCCATGAGTCCTTACAAATGAAGGGCTCTGCCATAACATAACCCTTCAACTTAATATCAAGACATTTTGCCAGTGGATGTGTGATGAAACCTCTAGCATCCCCTATTGGATGCATGGGGGGGGGGGGGTTGTTCAATGCTTTTATGGAATCTGGAAAGCCCAAAAATAATGGGGGAGTGAAACAACAAATAGTTAAGTTCACTCAATGAAATACTGCCCTCAATAAAGAGATCATTCAATGCACCCCTAATTAGTCTATAAGCCCCATTCAACTGATTCAATGAACTGGGCTCATAAGTTGTACCAGTTAGATTCACCCTCATTTTTGCAACATAATCACACCTATCCATTATTGCAAGCACTTCTCCTTTATCAGGCTTCATAATTCTGGTGGACTTATTACATCTCAGACTTTTTAAACTCATCTTTTTAGACTGGTTAACATTACTAAATGCTGGTAAATTATACACATGAATATTCTGTATGTCAATCTCACATAATTTTTCAAACAATTCCAGTGAGGGATGTAATGGGGGATTAAAGGTACTAGGAATTGCTAAAGGGTTAGTAATGCTATGAACATTATGAAATATAATTTCAAAACTGAGCTTCCTAACATATTGTTCCAAATCAATTAAAGTATTAGCCACATCCATAGATCTACTTGGAATGAAAGTGACCCCTTTACCTTTTGCAAACAAATCACAGTAGCTTCTATGAACAGAAACTAAAGAAAAAAATCATGGTCACTATTGTAACAAATTGAAACAGGTCATAAAACAACATTATTAGTTTGATTATCCATCATAGTATCACAACCATCCATGCCCGGCTCCGATATTCCTAACCACTCCTGTTGTATGAACCACCCATCCTGTATGGTCTCAGTGGTTGTTGGAACTCCGCCTGTTGAGCAAATTGGTTCCAACCTCATTGTTGATTTCTCAGTATCTCTGAGTGCCTCAGTGGGGGATATTTGTCTGTCCCTGAAAAACCTTCACCATCCACATTCACATCACTTATTACTGCATTCTCCCCACCAAATCTACTTTGTTGCACTGGCTGCAGTTGTTGCCCAGTAAAATACCCCCCCCACTGTTGAGATTGTGGGGGATATGCAGTATTGTCACTATATGCCTGTTGGTCTCTAACATGTTTTTTTAACCTTCCTGTTCTTAATCACAGTCATCTGCTCCTCAATAGATCTAAAAATACAAACATGTTCCACCTCAAATTCTTTGTACTGAGAGTCTTTTCAATTCCATGTCAAAGATTTGTATCAGTTCATTATGGAATGGAAAATTTGCAGCCAGCCAAGTGAGAAAATGCTACATACGCAGTCCCTTTGGTAGAATATTCAGTTTCAAACATTCAGAAAAATAGTCATTGTCCAACTGCAATTTTTTTCAATTTTCATCAATATGTAGTCTTATTCCAACAAATTATTAGTAATATTACCACTGTCCACCTTTTGCTGCTCACTAAAACAAAAGGAACTGCATAACCAGTCATTCAGAACAGGGGGATCATTTCTCACAAGACTACCCTGTTCATTACCTGCAGTAACACCATTCAGTGCATTACTAACCTGTCCTTCATCCAAGGCTGGCACATTATTCAAACTTCTTTGCAGTTCAGACTCTCCATGAAGGTTCAGTCCTCTTTGGGAAAAGGAATGAATGAAGGAGTCATTGTTGTTTGATAGAGATGTATTAAAATGGGGTGCTGCCACTTGTTCAATCTGTTCCAAACATTGTGAAAGTTGCTGGATTAACAAAGTTAAATTTTCAATGGAACCACTAATGTCTTGTGTTAGAAGAGGCTGAGACATATTCCTGTTCTGTTCCGGCTACGAGCACCAAACCAAAAAGTTGTTTCAACTGTTTGTGTTTTTTTCATTGTCTTTTGGTGCTGTATCTTACTTGATCACTTGAAACAGATAACACACTAGAAATGTTTGTGCACATGCTTTAGTTAATCAAAATGTGCCTTTCATCGCATATTAAATGAAAGAAAGCTACAGTGCCAAAGTAAGAGCAATGAGATCAACTGCAATGTTTGCTAAGTATACCGGAACCCCTAATTAAATAAAGGATTGTTTGTGGTATAAATAATGAGTTCATAAAGAGGCAGAATATTAAGAGAATTAAACTACCAAGTTATGAATCAATTGCTCTGTGCTGTGTGAGTCAAGTATTGAATGTGCACATAAAGTCATTGACTGGTGGCATGGAAATGTGAAATCTGAAAAAAAAACTGAAAATAAAGAGGAAAAGTAAACAATTGAACTGCACTAGATGGTAAATCATTGACTAAGATGGCTTCTATCATAAACAAAAATATCATACCTATTGTGTATGCTATGGCAGTAAGCATGAAAAGAGGCAATGTAAAGAAAAAAGATCAAGTTTGTAGGATGTGTGGTACTATGAACCATTATTCAAAAATACGTTTTAATAGAAAAAATGTAAAAACAGGAAATTAGTATGTAAGAGATTGGCAATGACATGAAGCTTAAGATGCTTCTGAGGTCTCTAAAAATTACCTCTGTGAATACAGAGCAAACTTCAGTCAGAAACAAAGATTTCAGACTTATACAGTGTGAAAATATGACTCATAAATACTTTTAGAGAAATTAATCATAAATAGAAGATGAGTTATATTTAGGCTTGATACTGGTACAATATCTCACCCTGTGTTAGAATCCTATAGTTGAAGTGCAACATAAATGACTCTGCCTGTGTACATTTGTCTTATTCTTGGCATAAATTGAAGGCTATGGGTAAAATATACTTGAACCGTGCTTATATTAAATAAGATTTACAGACATTTCCTTCAACTAATAGAGCTGCAATTTCAGTTAAAGCAAGCCAGTATACTTGTTAAAGAAAAGTGTGTCAACCAACATCAGTAAGAAAATTCAAGCCATTTATATGGAAACTGAGTTAAATGAAAGTGAGAAAGTGCATCAACATAATTTGCATGCTAGCAGAAATAGCATATTGGCATATTTGCAGAGGTAGTCAGAACACTAAGGAAGATAGCAAGTATATAGTTTAATTATGATTCTAAAATATAGGTAGTATAGAACCAGTCATAATTACACAGAAAATCCATATAATCATTTCAAATATAACTATTTTTTAATCTTTATTAAATCTTATAATTTCACAATACAAATCTATGTACTAATCACTATGAATACTTTGTAATGAACCTCATTAAAGAAAAACAATTAAACATTTCAACATGCCTTGTAATGATTCTGAACAAATGCAACCCATCAAACTCCTAGCAACCTCCCATATGATTCTGTAAAGACCAATACACTTCTACAATTCTGTAGTTATCTTGTAACTAGTGGAGATCTGGTTATATAGCTGTTTTTCTCATTTTCCTTATGATGGGAGCATCATTTTCCTCCTATCTCTACAATCTCATACTGTTAGTAACTTCACTAGTTATATCTCTCCTTCAGTACTCCAGTATTACAAACACAACATTAAGCATTCAGATTAGTTCTTAGTTACTTTGCTCCTTAAATGACTAGTTCTGAACTTATCTCCATATAGGGCTTATTTCATTTTTTCTGCGCAATACTAATTTTTACCCATTCTGATATGTGTTGCAATCAGGGGGTTCATTTATTGATACATTTCTGCCTGTGATTTCTGCTCATCATTATTCATTAATCCTGTTAATATTTCCCTTAATTCTGAGAAGGTCAGAGTCTCCCTCCTTTTGTGTTGTCTTGTGAGAGACTTTTTAATACTAACATTATTAGGAAAAGCACCTATTTTGAATGCTCACTTCTCATCACCTCCTTCTTGAACCCAGAAAAAGAAATTCTTCCATGATCTTGATATGCTTTCTCTGCATTAGATCTACCAATCACTGCATATCATATTTTAACTGCTGTAGTGCAGGACATCCCCAGAAGATGTGACATCAATCCACTATCTCTCCCTTGTCACAATCACATCATATGGCATTAGAGAATATTCTGTCTAATCTCATTGGAGTATAACAATACTTGTGCAGGCAATTCCATTTGAAGGTCCAACATGTCCTTGTGTTTATGGGAGAAAAGGGTCCTATGAAAGGTTAAGTCTCTGATCCACTGAGTCTATGAGCTTCAGCATTCACCAACTTCTCCTGTTCCCTCTTACGTTTTCCATTTCTTCCTTCATCATACTTAACAGTGCCTATGGGATTTTGTAATTAATCTCTTAATATATACTTCCCTTTATCTTGAGTCTCTTATTAAGATGACAACCTCAGTTCTTTCCATTCTGTCCCTCATTCTTCATGGGATTTATTATCCCATTGTAGTTTAGCTGAATATTAAAATTGCAGCTGCTCTCTGATATTTGGTACGTTGCTTGATTTTTTTGCCATCCCATAATCCTGTCCTTGTATATGATTTGGCATCAGTACTCAGTGCTGGCTCCTGCTCATTGCCATCTTGAAAATACATTTTGATTTTGCATATAGACCCACTCTAAATACCATTTGTCTACAGATTCCTAAATAGTATGTAGTACTTTAAATTCTGCATTTCTCCATGTAACCCCCCCCCCCCCAAAAAAAAAAAAATCCCCATTCAATCCATTTGGCTTTGGTCTCTTGGTTGTCATGAATACATTTCCATCTGAGAAAATGAAAGTGGCTGCCTACCAATGCAGACAGAAACCAGAGACTCACAATACCCACTTTCTTTTGATAGCAAGTTTTTGTTCCAGTCTACTTGGGATGTATACCATCCCATATAAATCCCATCCTCCATTGTTCTTTTTCTATTCAGTTTATCCTATGGAAAGTACTGTCCAAAGGTTTGTGCCTATACAATGCACATGGAAGTAAAATCATTTGAATGGTCTGGAATATTTGATCTAATTCTAATATTATGTTCCATTATCTCTGGAGGTATCATTTGGTTGTGTTAGCTCAGCTAGCATCAGTGCCAAACATTTGTTTGGTTGTTTCAGCCAACCAAGCTTCCAAGCATATACAATTTTAGAATAAAATGGGTAAATTATATCAGCATTGCTGCAAATGCAGAAGCATAACATACAAACAGTGATATTTTAGCAAAATATGGAAGCACTGATACCAAGACTATTTTTATGAGCTTTCTCAATCAGTTTAAAGATATATGCTCAAAAACAAACTACTGCATTAAACTCCAGTAAGAACCTGTACCAGTGATGCATCCACCACAAAAAGTATCAAAAACAGAATATTTAATTAAGTGTATGGAACAGCTTGGTGTGATTATTAAAGAGAATGAGATTTTAGAATTTATTAGGTGTATGGCAGTTGTGAATCAAGACAATGGTCAGAATCTGTCTCAATTCACATGACTTTACTAAACATGTTCTAAGGAGTCATTGACCTCTGCTGACAGTAGTGCAAGTTGCTATATGCATAATGCAAAATTCTTCTTGGTGCTAGATGAATCTCAAGGTGTTTGGCAAATCAAACTTGAAGAAGCATGCTTCAAGCTATGTACATTTAATCCATTTGGCATTTCTTTGTCTGCAGAGGTTTTTCAAAGAGCTGTAGACCTTATGATTGAAATCTTTGAAGGAGTGTTGAACAAAATCTAACTATATGTTGTTATGGGGTGCTTTCAATTAACAGCATAACGTAATACTGACTATTTTGCTGGACAGACTAAAATCTGAGTGTTTGAAACCAGTCAAAGCAAAGTATCAGTCTACTGTGTCCTCTATAAAGAACACGTCATGTTCTTACAACCAATGGGTTACAACCAGAAGGAGACATAGCATGTGCTGGTATAAATGTACAAGCTTTAAAAGACATATTGTCAATAAGCATGTCTTAGTAATGATGTAATAATAGTCAATGTTTATAGAAAACATTTCAGATATATCTGCACTTTTAAATAATTTACTAGAGTGGACTGTGACTCAAAGCTGGACTGAAGAGAAAACTAGGAGTTTTGAGGCACTGAACTGATAAGCAGCTACCACATACCTATATTTAAATATCTGATTTAACATTATGTACAATGCTTCCAGTGGATACAAGCCAAAAAGGTCTAGGAGTGGTACTAATTCAAGAAGGCAGGACAGTCGAGTGTGTGTGTGTGTGTGTGTGTGTGTGTGTGTGTGTGTGTGTGTGTGTGTGTGTTTGTGTGTGTGTGTTTAGAGCACTGACTAATGCACAAATGAGGGAAGTGGAGATTAAGAAAGAAATTCTAGCCATATTCTTTTGGTATCAAAAGATCCATGATTATATGCATGGATGACATATTAGAGTAGAGACAGTCCATAAAACATTACAGAATACCTTTAGACAGTCACTGCATAGCTACTTCTTGTTGAGTCCAGCAAAGTATTGTAATAAAGTTAAGGAGTCTCCCTTCATGCAAGTTAAATTAAAATTTGTGATGGAAACCCACTGGAAGTTAGTGGATTGAATTAAGATCAATAACTAAATATAATAAGGAAAATTGTTGCTGAGTTGCCACATATGACCAAAAGAAAGTGATTAAAACTAAGTGAACCAAAATGGGTAGCATGGAAATATGATGGAAGCATGTGTTGGGTGAGAGCAAACCTACTGCATAGAAGTTAGAAAATAAAGATACATATAATGGAGTGACAAAAGGTGCTTCACAATTCAAGATGAATATGTCAGAGCTACAAAAACTAATTGCACAAAATATCTCAATGTGTGAAAAAGCGTTCAGTGAAAATATTGGATATGGAACAAGCTGTAATGGTCCACTTGTATTGCTTATCAGAGATAGATGCTTCTCTGGCAGATGATGTTCTCTGACTAACAGAAACAAAATCATAAATTGATATGAATGAAGGCAATGGATAAGAACTTACATATTCTTGGCATACCAGGGGGATATAGAGGGGAGCTGATTGCACTGACTTTTTGAGTTGAAAGAGTACAAAAAAACTGATGTGTTACTCACAGAGATAAGGACTGAACATGCTCACTGGATCTTTAGAACCTAGACATCATTGTGATCTAAATATACCAGACCTACTTGGTTAAATTTGAAACATTCTCTGAAAAAGAAAGGAGTTTATTCTCAATGTGGTGATCAGGAAAGCAGGATAAAAAAATTAATGAGTTTAGAATACTAAGCGACAATGATTTTTCAGCTGAGACACACAGGGAAGTTTAACTTTTTTTGCCTACTTTCAAAATATATAGAGTAAATAAATGAAAAGTACACTAGATATACCTAGCAGACATGATGGTGTTTTGGACAACAGTTTCCTACTACATTTAGCTCCCCACATGAAATTGAACGAAAAAATCAAGCAGTTGTAACTGACTAGTGTTCCATGATCATATGGTGATCGAGCATCTGTATCTTCAGAGGTGACTGTGGTAAAGAAAGGCCAAATGCAACAGGTGCAAATGGCTGAGCATGATCCAGTCTTCCATAACATAGCATATTTAATGTAGGGCTCAATGTCTGCAGTGAGACAGGCTGCATCTTGATTGTTTGGAGTTTGTAAAGAGTTGTGGATTCACACAATGAGTTTTCAATTCCTATTTGAGCAATGAAGGAAAAGCTTTATAAGTCATGGAGTGTTGTTACATTGGACTTATTGCGCAAACTCTGAAATTTGTTTATCTTAAAGTACTGATAAACGATTTACTCATAAGTAATTTTGAGTTAAAGAGACAATGTGTGCAGGGACCCTTTACTTCCTGTCTCCATTTGGAAAGTGTTGTAATAATTTAGCTCATTGCTGAAAGCTAATGAACATAATAGTGAAATGGTTAACAAGTGTACTGTATAAAATAATAGTTGGAGGTAGTAGTGGAGTGAGATGATTTGATTTGATAAATCAGTGTAAAATGATGATATGGGGGGGGGGAGAACATTATTATGTTGCCTGATGGAAATACTAAAGTCTGCCCCCATGCTGGTGCATAAGCATTGGACCAGCATTCTCTAGTATGTCTGACAACCTTTAATAAAGGCCATTAGACTTCTCTATGGAAAGACATTTCAGTTGAATATAGCTGGATTTGTTATGGTAAGTATACATACATAAGAAATGTCAGAAGCAAATCATTGAAATTCTAGACAATAAAACTGAACAAGAGAAATCTACTTGCAAGATTGTTGATCTTGCAAGCTCTTTTTGCAATCTAAAACATTTACTCCTAAGGCTGAGGTCTCAAAATACAAAAAGCCAAGTGGTGAGGGTTATGTGTAGAACCATACAGAAAATAGTATGATCTTGCTGAAATACTGGGAATTTTTCAAGTGTATTATACAAAACTATAAGATATACAGATGGGGGAGTATTGGCCTTTGAATGAGAATATGTAACTGCTCTCACTGCGTAAACTAAATCAAGAGATGAAAGATCAATTAGTGAGAGGAATCACACATGATGAGATTGAAGAGGTTAGTGAGATATTGCAAAGGATAAGACCCTAGGCCTAAAGGTTTCCCCTTAGAAATGTATTTAATGATTAAATACAAAGTGTTGCTTCTTCTGATGTCACTGAGACATGGTTTAAAGCCATGGAGAGAACACCAACAGTGCTAGGTTATAATGCCTTCCACACAATTAGGCCAGCTACTTCACAGGCAGGGATTAAAGGTAGAGGTGTCTCTATTTACATCAGACATAAATATACTTCAAGGCTGGTAAAACAGGACAATGCACTTGAGCTGCTCCATGTTCATGTCACCACAGGCAAAATCCAATACCACTTCCTTGTAAGCTATAGGCACCCCCCCATGACCCAGGAAACCCATATCATGTATTTAAACCTATTAGAAACACTAACCATCCAACCCAATACCATGTTCATGAGTGATTTTAATTATCCCACTATTAACTGGGAACCCTATACTGCACCAAACGTTCATGCACAAAGATTCCTGGATTTTGTAAACACAAACTCCCTAGACCAGATCGTCAATACACCAACCAGGGGTGCAACTGTACTGGATCTGGTCCTTACTAATATGGGAGAGTGTTGCACACTCCTATTGTAATGCTTTTCCTGGTAAGGTCATATCAGAAAATGGTCTCCTTTGAAGTAAAAATGAAACCTGGACCCGCAGCTAAACCTGGAATATTCAGGAACTATTCTAAGGCTAATCTGCTATTAAGTGAGAAGCTGGCAACATTTCAAGCTCCCATAAACCCTGAGAACACTGCTGCCTATGCAGAACTGTTCACAGAAACCCTGTACAAGTATGTTAATAGCTGCATAGAGGCAGCTGTACCAACCAGGAAGAAGTGCAGAATTAACTCAGAAAACAAGCCACCCTGGTGGAATCACAAAATCAATAGGCTGTATAACAGGAGAAAGAAAATCATGGCAAAAATTAGGAGGTGCAGCACCCATCAGGATAAAAGCACTCTCATCAAACTAAACAAACAAGTCAGAGGACAAATAAAGTCTACTAAAGAGAAAGTTGAGGTAAGTTTGGCCTTCCAGTCCAAGGACAACCACAAAGCATTATTTAGCTATGTCCACAACCTCAAAGGCAATACACAATTGTGTGCAGAGCTCATTGTAAATGGAGCAACCTACACTGAGCCAGAAGACATAGCAAACCTCCTGACTTATAAATTCACCTCCAACTTTACCCTTCTCTCCCCCTCAAGCTTCCCTGAGGAAATATCATCAAATATAACCCCCCCTACTATCACTAGGGAACAGGTCCTTAATGCTCTCTCTAAGACCAAGAATACTGCATCAATGCACCCAGATAATATTCCAGGATGCCTTCTAAATACCATGAAACATGACCTATCAGGGCCCCTGGAATTACTATTTAATTGTAGTCTCCACATAGGTTTTATGCCTCATGAATGGAGAAAGGCAACAGTCAACCCTCTGCACAAAGATGGGCATCTACAGACACTGGAGACTACAGACCCCTAAGTCTCACTAGTCTTATATGTAAAGCCATGGAAAGAATTATCATGGAGATGATCAACAGAGATATAGTAAACCTCCAGACACTGGACCCAAACCAGTTTTGTTTTGTCAAGGTGAGATCATGCCTACTCAGCCTGGTAGACTTCTTTGAGAAGGTCACCAAAGCAATGGATGAGGGTAAAATTGTTCACACTACCTACCTTGACCTGACCAAAGCATTTGACACAATACCCCACTCGGGCATTGTTGACAAACTCAAGAGGTTAGGTACAAACCTATATGTCACCTGATGGATAGACAACTGGCTCACAGACAGGACCCAGGAAGTTAGAATTGGGGGGGTCCACCTCTACAAAGAGGCCACTCACAAGTGGAGTCCCTCAGGGATCAGTCCTTGGACCACTCCATTTTGGCATTTACATCTCAGAAGTTAATTCCAATGTCAGTTGTCTCTGGCTGACTAAATATGCAGATGATTGCAAATTAGGAGTTGTCATTGAATCTCACACTGACACAAATGTTCTCCAGGAGGGGCTGTCATGGATAAACACTGATGTCAGAGCCATGGACTAAAACTAAATGCCAAGAAATGCATAATATTATCCTTTGGAAAGTCATCCATTCCTTGTAACTATCATATTGACAATACACCCCTTAGAGTTGACCCAGTAGTCAGGGACTTAGGGACACACATAGATAGTAATATAGCCTTTGACCATCATGTGTCTACAGTGGTGAGGAAATCATTCCATGTTGTGCAACTTATAAACAAAGGTATGGCATCTATATCCAAGGAAGTCATTGTTCCACTGTATTCAGCATTCATCAGACCCATCATTGAGTACAGTGCCCCCTTTGCTATGTACTTAACCAGGCATATCTAACAATTGGAACGTCTACAGAGGTTTTTCACTAAAAGAATACAGGGCAGAAGTAAAATGTCCTATGCAGACCACCTCAAGGCCTATAGGCTTTTGAGGGGAGATCTATGCCTGGCATACAGGGTATTGTCAGACCCCACTCTGATGGACCTCCTGCATATCTGCAAAACAAACAGTACCAGAATTACCCATTCTAAAGACTTAAACCTTGTCTTTGATATAAATAAGACCTGCTGGAGAGATAGGTATGTATCCCAGAGACTACTCCGTCTATGGAACAGGCTCCTCATCCATGTGAAGCAGAGTACCTCCCTAACCCAATTCAAGTGTAACTTGTACAACTGGATGAAAAAACAGAAATTCATCCCTGGTTTGGCACCTATGTCTCTGATGCAAACAGGTAACCTGTAAATGGTTTATCTCCCAGGCCCATGCTTACACTCATCAAGGGTATCAGAAGTTATCAGAGATTTGGATGAATGGCTAGGCTTAAAAAGGCCCTTGTGGTGATTAGCCTAGTAAACACCTATACATCTATGAACCTATAATTGCTTAACTGTGCTCCTAAACAGGTTTAATTCATGAATTAATGATAGAAAGCAGTGGTGATCATTGTCCCTAAGCAAGGAAAGGATGATATGTTATCAGATTCTTATTGCACAATGCCCCTGCTTAATCATGACTATAAAATATTAACTACAATCTGTGCAAAAAGGTTTTGATTATTTATTCCTGTGCTATTCCATCCTGATCAAGGATTAGCTCTTGCTTCACTGATATTTAACCTATAAATTTAAACTTTGCATGAATCTCTTTCTCTTACCACGTTATGATGGGTGGAAAAAATTATTGTAAATTTTTGCTTTATGAAGGTGACCTGCTAATCTACAACTCTAATCTTGAAATAGATATGCATGTCAGCCATTGGGTCCTGCTTAACTTTGTCAATGAATCAGGCTATAAGCTTAACTTAGGAAAAACAAATGTGCTTGAAGTAAGGTCACAAACAATACTCAGGAAAATGTTTGTATTTGAATAATATTGTACTATTTATGCATATACGGATTAAAAACATGGCCTGTTATACTGGAGACAATAAAACCCAGTTATAGTAGTATACATAACAGAGATATTGAATATTTTAGTAGATAGAAACTTGTGCTAGCTATACCACAGAGAATACAGGTATTAAAGTGTTTTGTGCTTTTCCTGGAAACTTATTCTGTGTCGGGTTTACCCTTAATGCCCTCCATAACAGTTTGTCAACAGCAGTATTCATAAGGGAAGATAAGAAAGCTAGAAAGAAATGGAAATTATTGATGTTCTTAGTGGATGAAGAACATTTAGGAGCCCCTGATTATGTCAATATATTAACTCAGCTATCCTAGAATTCTTTTACATGATGTGTAATAGATTTTACAGCTTATAATGGAAATCAGTATATGTCCAAGCTATGGGGTAATGGAAGGCTTGTGGCACAATATGGTAAAGCTTGCAGTTGGGTCTTGAATGACTGTCTCCTCTTTAGAGGTGGAAGTAATAAAGTAATCAAATGGCTTTGGAAAAAATGGGCGCAGGCAAGCAGGCAGTGGTGGTGGTAGTGATGGTGGGGTGAGTTGATATGAATATTTCTTTTCCCCCAAATGGGTCCATGATGATTGAGTCTGGAAAAGTAGTATTAATAGAATGCAGAAATATACTATTAGCAGGACCTATTTCAAACTGAAATGGCAATTACTGAGCTGGAGTTTTAGGCAAAATATGGGTGGGAGAGGCAAGAGTCCTTTTGGATAGGGAACTTCTGAAATTAGCTAGGGGTTTAAAACCAAATCAAGTAAAAGGAAATGACTACTCTTAAATGGTGAATTGGAGATTGCAAACAAGATAATTCCTGATTTTCAAAAGAAACATTAGAAAGGTATATAAAACAGTTAGGCTGTATAAATTGTGCCTTACTGGGAAATATGGTATAAACTAGGAAAACGAGTTGCAGTGTATGGTCCACAAGGAACAATGTGTTCGACTGGTGAAGCTACTGTGATATGCTATGAAATAA
Source organism: Protopterus annectens (assembly GCF_019279795.1). NCBI lineage: Eukaryota > Metazoa > Chordata > Ceratodontiformes > Protopteridae > Protopterus > Protopterus annectens. The sequence continues at coordinate 1,046,498,139 of NC_056730.1, read as the reverse complement.
AAAAGATACAGATTTTATGACTGAAAATGTATTTGTAATTTTTATATGCCAGTTGGATTGGCTTGCACATACCCAGGAACCAGTAGCAAGTGCTGGAGACATGTGACATAAGTGATTGTTTCCACATTTTTTGTTACTAAAAATAGGGAAATTTAAAAGTGATTTGCAGAATCTCATGAAATACATCTAGGATCAACAATTTTGGCTGCCCCTAGCTTTATTCTTAATTTCTTTGCTGGAGAAGCACTTAAAAGATGTAAAGTATGCTGTTTTCAGGCATCTCCTTAATGAATGGCAAAGAAAGCTATTACAAAGGAATGGAAGTCAAACAGCCAACCTAGAATTATTACAGTGATTTATCTGATATTGGACCTCAGTAGAATGGAAATGAGGAACATTATTGCTTGAGCCAAGTAAAAAATCATATCAAGGTGGTCCCTCATTGGTTAATTTATGTAGCATATAAATAGGAATAACTATTATTACTGAATAATGAATGATGGGAAGGATGTAGTCTAAAGGATGATATCTGGTTATGTGTGTATAGCGCTTTCTTTGATCTTAGGCAATGCTTTTAAACACTGTTTAGGAAAACTATGCCCAAATGTGTTGAAATGTTCCGATATAGATTTGTGGTATTGTGTTGTTAAACATAATAAAGGTTGATTTAAAAATCATAGCATAAGGCACCTACAAAACTATGAAGATTATTGACATTTCAGAAATATGATGTAGAAGTTAAACTGAAGCATATTGCCGACATGTAGAGACGAGCTCAACTAGCCGAATGCAAAGAAAATTTGCTGCAAGATTGGGAAGTTTTGCTGATTGTGGCACAAATTCTAGTAACTCCTAACAGGTACAAGAATTGAAGACAACACCAGAGAAGATACAGAAAGGTAATTGTTATAAGAAATCATAACAAAGAGCAGCTTGAGATATGAAGTACCTTTTTCCATTGATTCAGCCATACTATAATTTCAGAAAAGATCTGCCATGTATTTAAGGTCTATTGTTCAAATTTAAGAAAGTCACAAATCTATCAGAGCTGAGAAACTAAATACTTTTGAATATCCAGGAGTCTCATTTGGAAATATCTAACTATAGAGGATCAAGAGACAATATTTTCACTGAGTAGCATGAACAAAAATCAGAATCGAAACAGGAACAGGTAGCACTTGAAATTTCAACACTGATTTTGTGATGTGTGACTGTAAACACTTATTCAGACATATCCAGTAGTTGTTGTCAGTCTGAAAGATTAAACATCTTCTGTGACGAATGTGCTTAGATCAATCTTTATTAGATATGAAATACTTGAGCAGGTGACACCGATCTGCAGTTTGTTAATCAAGTATTCTTGCAAAGCTTATGAGTTTCATATTATATTGTGTCCACATTCCAATGAGCAAGTAGAATGTGAAAAATACGTTGAAGAAATGTCATATTACAGATCAAGTGGGCAATTATCTTACATGATTTGACTACAGGAATAAACTTCAACAGACCATAGATTTATTACTGTCATGGTTACTGATGGGAAGAAGATTGTGGTGAAAGTTGCAAACATATTTCAGATAACTGGTACTAGAAAGCAAAAAGATTAACATTAGTTAATGAAAAAAGGGATGATTAAACAGAAACAATATTATGATAGTAATGCTAGAAATGTATCATCTATTAAACAAGGTGAAAGGTCAGAGTGACAGTAGATAAATGGATTCATTATCTTTGGTCAAATATCCATATCACTGAACGCTGATCAAACCAGCTCATTACATTGATGCCTGTTCCATGAAAACACTATAATAGGCCCTAACATGGGTCCTGCGACGTGGGAACCTGTCCTCCATGTAGATCCCCTCCTCAGACACTAGAATGGTCTTTAACGTGGGTCCTGCATGGGTACAAGTCCTATCCTTCTTGCATACCCCAATCAATGAAAGAAATAGGCAATTAATCTGGCTCAACCAGACCAACTCTGTATCTGACCATAAGCATAGTAACTCTGATTTAAATACAGAAAATTATGATTGAGTCTCCAATCATAACCATCTTATTATGTGTTTGAGACACGGATGGCAATAAATTCACCTCATGATCTCTGCTGTCATGATAAATCATGGCATCCGTGCAGAGAATGCATGATAAAGGTAATGATAAGTGAGAGCTGATCAGAATTATTAGATCAATGCATGGAGCTTTATATGGTCCATGTACTATCAGTTGCAAAAAAATGTGTAGCCTTTGAAAGCTGATAAAATACTTATCAATACCAAACAACACGCACTTCTTAATGCCACACCTTTTGTTTATAAGTGTGACAAAGTGAAGTATCTAATGGTTTTTAAAGCTGTTAATTTTTTGCTGTTGTTCTATGCTGGCTGGCACTGTCCTCTGTTACTCCTTAACTGGAGATCCAATCTTAACAGTGCTTATCTGATGTCAGAAAGATGCTTTATAAGCTTGTTGAATTCCTGTTTTTTGGAGTGTAATTGCAGTGTTCCATGTACTCTAATGCTTTTAAATTTATTCTTGGTGTTTAGTTTCTTTTGATGTGTCAACAAGGTAGGGTAGGAAGAAGCGTACTGTTTCCAATATCCCCATACTGCAGTTGTGTTATTCCCTAAAGGAGGTAAAGGCAATACCTCTCCTGTTAACTATCACTCAGTAAGTCCTCCTATTAGAAATGAAGATTCTTACTAAGATTTTTCACACTCACCTTCAAGGAATCTTACCTAGGTCAGTCAGTCTGTTGTAACAAAGCTTTATCAAAGGGTATCTCTTGAGGGATCTATGTTAGACTATCAAAGCTCCAGAACTTCAAAATTCATATGGCCTAGGCTATATGATTGATGTTTCAGAAAAAAACAAAAAAATTCTATTCTTAACATTTTTGCAGGGGAGCAAGCCCCCTGCACCCCCCACACCCCTTGCTAATTAAATATACTAACTCCGAGATTGCACTACGTTGTGGAAAAGGGTACATTTCCCATTGCATGCTGTACTGTGATCTCCACTCAAAACACTCAAAGTTTCAAAACAGTGAAATTTCAATAATGTGATAGGGACCCCTCTTGAAGGCCTGACTTGATCAGACTATGGCTTAATATCACATAGCTGATGTCAGACTCCAAAACACTGGCTGAGGCTGTGTTCTTGGACTTTACCAAAGATTTTGACTCTTTAGAAAAGGGCTTTCTTTGAGAACTACAAGAGAAATGCAGTATAAAAGGAGAATTTGATAAATAGGTTCATAGGTTCATACTAGGCTATCTGCCCTGGGGCATTTATAAGCCTAGCCCGATTGTGTTTGGCTTACGCCACCCCTTGATTTGAGTATACTGTGCCCTTTTTAAAGTTTAGTTTACTGTGCCTCTGTCTAATAGTGACATGGAAGTAATCCCTGGGACAAACCTACGATCCCCCATCCACTCATCAAGATTCTTCTCGAAGAGAGTCAGTGAGGTGCTCTGCCTAACATGAATTGGAATACTATTCCAGAGCGAAGGGAGCCTCTGGGTTATGAATCTGTCCCTCCAGCATGTTCTATTTATTTCTGTGCTGAGGTTCAAGTCCCTTGAGCGTGTGGCTCTAAGGGATTTAGATTTACTGAGGTGGAGCATGTCCATTAATTCTGGGTTGGACATAGCTTTATATGTCAGGCATAGATCGCCTCGAAGTAGGCGGTATGCAACTGAGTAGAGCTAGAGTTTTTTTAACCGAGCAGCATATGGCATCTGTTTGAGTCCCTTGATCCTCCTGGTGAGGTACTTTTGGGGTATTTCTAATTGCTGCAGGTGTCGGGTAAGGTACATCCCAAAGGGAGCATTGTATTCTATGATGGGCCTGATGAGGGATGAATAAAGGGGCACGATTACCTCTCTTGATCTAGATGTGAATCCTTTCATGATGAGGTGGGCTATGTAGAAGGTCTTTCTAACCACTTTGGCAATGTGGTTGTCAAAGGAGAGATTGCTATCAACTTGGATCCCCAGATCCCTAATTACTTTCTCTGTACTTAATGGGTTACCACCTATGTGGTAATTTGTGGGCACATTGTTTTTGCCAAAGGGTATGACTATACACTTTTTGGCATTTAGACCATGGCTCTGGCACCAGTTATCCGTCTCTGCGAGACCTTTTTGAAGGATGTTTTTGTCAGCTGGAGAGTCGATTATGGCGCCCAGTTTGCAGTCATCTGCGAACTTGGTGAGGCATAGTCCTCTCACGTTGGCCTGTACCTCAGAAAAGTAAATACCGAACAAGAGAGGTCCCAGGACAGAACCTTGTGGGATGCCACTTGTGACCGGTTTCGAGTCTGACATGGCTCCAGCAACTCTGACTCTGTGGGTTCTGTCTTTGAGCCAGTTTGTGACCCATCTTGTGACATAGGGGTTTATATTTAGGCTGGATAGCTTATCTATGATGCCCGAGTGGGGGTATTGTGTCAAATGCCTTTGCAAGGTCCAGATAGGCTGTGTGGACTACCTTCCCTTCATCTATGGCCTTGGTGACTGTTTCGAAGAAGTCGACCAGGTTCAAAAGGCAGGATCTGCCCTTGACGAAGCCAAATTGGGTAGGATCTAGTGTCTGTAGGCCCCCAATGTCTTTGTTTATGAGTTCCATGATGATCCTCTCCATAGCCTTGCAGACTAGGCTAGTCAGGCTTATGGGGTGATAGTTTCCAGGGTCCATAGAGGCGCCACCTTTGTGGAGTGGGACCACTGTTGCTGTACGCCATTCTTTGGGCACATATCCTGTAGTGAGGCTGAGATTGTACAGCAGTTTTACTTGAGGGATTAGTTCTTCTTGGAGTTCATGTAGGACACAACCCGGGATGCCATCTGGTCCCATGGAAGCAGTGTTTTTTGCTTTGGAGAGGGCGGCCTTCACCTGAGAATCAGAGATGTTTGGGAGGCTGCACTCTGCCGGGATAGATACTTGCTCTTTTGGGGGGGACGGGGTGGAGAAGTTTGCACTGAACCTGTCTGCCAGGATATTGGCGATGTCTGTGGATTCAGTGTATTTTTTATCGTTTAGAATCAACTCAGAACAAGTCTGGGAGTTGCATCTCAGGTTCCTAACATAACTGAAAAAAGCCTTATGATTGTCTTTAGTGTCCTGTGCAATTTTTCTCTCAAAGCTGGCCTTGGAGGATTTTATGAGGGATCGTACTTTTTTGCTAGTACTGATCAGAGATGCCTTCCCTTTTAGGGATTTTGCTCTATCATGTAGTAGCTTCCTCCTTCTGTTGTACAGTTTATTTATGGCTGGGGTCCACCAGACTGGACGCCTGCCTTTGGATGATTGGGTCTTGATTTTGTTTGGGATAGCATGATCCATGCATTCCTGGAGATGTCCGTAGAATGCATTTATATAGGATTCTGCAGTTTGGGCCGTAGTTTCCACTGGCCCTGGGGCCTTGAAGGATTCCACTTCGGTTTTGAGAAGTGTGAAGTTCGCTTTTGAGAAGTATTTCACTGTGGTTTTCTGGGCTGGGGGTGGGGTCGGGATGTGGATATCCAGTGAAATTAATTTATGGTCTGATCTTACCAATGAGGGATATACTTCTGGTATGGAGCATAGAGTCCCCATGTTGGTAATGATCAGGTCTAGTATGTTTTCCCCTGTTGTGGGAGTGGTGACTAGTTGTTCCATAGCATTTGAGTTTATAAATTCCAGGAACCTTTGGGCTAAGGTGCTGGGGCTTGAGTAATGCTCCCAGTCTATGTTTGGGTAGTTGAAGTCGCCCAATATAATGGTGTTCGGAGAGATCTTCATGTTCTCCAATGTTTTCAGGAAAGCCGAGTGGGATTCCTGACTTTGAGAGGGTGGTCTGTAGGATGCTATAAACTGAAAAGCAGACTTGTCCACTGTCAGTTGCACATGGATGGTCTCCGATACTTCGTGCAATGCCACTAACCTGGAGGTGTGGATATCCTTGATAAGTATGGAAACTTCCCCTCCTTTTGTGGTTCGGTCCGGGTTTTGGGGCCGAAAAGCATGATATGAGGTATAACCTGGTAGTGCTGGGGTGCTCTCTGGAGCCTTGAACCATGTTTCTGTCACTGCACAGATATCGATGTTCTCCATACTGAGGAGAGCTTTGAGTGCATGCATCTTGAGGTTAAGACTTCTGGCATTTAGCAGCATTACCCTTAGTTTCTTGTTCCTTGTGCTGTCTATGGAGGTGGGTTTGACTTTTGAGCCTTGCCTAAAAAAGGCACAATGGGGGTGGCAAGAGCCTTTGCCAATATCCGAAAGCCCAGGGGTGACAGTTGCAAACCATCCCTAGCGAAGCAATGTGGCTTGTCGAGCATGTCATTCCAGGCTGACAGACACTGGATCCCTTTTGAATGATACCAAAATTTTAGCCAATTGTTAAAATCGATCATTTTGTCTTTATACTGTGGCATCATTCTAGGTGAGGGTAAGATGCTGCTCAAGGTCAGGGTCATACCGGCCTGGGCTACATGATCAGAGAGCTCCTGAGATTATTATACAACACTCGTATGGTGGAAATTTTCACAAATGGAACAATTTCCCCTCACTTTTAACTGAATAGAGTGACCAGCCAGGGACAAGGATCGTCTTGTTTTCCACGTGCTCTTTCAGTAGAAACCTTAAATACTTATCTTGACCAAGCTTTCCAGACCTTTGGATATGTATCCCATGGTTAAGCCCTATTATTATCTAATTTGCAGATGACCCTGCCATCTGGCTCTTATATCCACTACAGAATCTGTCTAGAGTTCTAGACGTATTCCAGTATCCTGACACAATAAACAATAAGCAGTCAATAATCTTCCTAATGAATTACCCTTGTTTAGCATAAGACTGAGCCAGCTAATCCATCAATGGGAGAATGCAGTTGAATAAATATTTAAGGAATGTTGTTCATAAAGATAATATACAATGCACAAGCTCAACTTTACCTTCTTGAAGTAAAAGTACAAAGCAGCAATACAGATGGAAACAATTTCATATCATATTCTTAATTAACTGATTAAAATGCTTTTCCTATAAAAGCTCCTTTTTCTGTAGGGGCACATACCATACCTGCTCATTTCTGAAGATATGGGCACCTTACAGAAAATGGATGTGAATTTCATATGAAACTCTCATCCGTACAGGTTAAATAGGAAATAATGTCAGGGATTCATCAAGGGAAGCTGTGAGTTTCAGCTTTATATATCTGCAGCCTTGCAACTGCTCTTTTCCAGTTAATGAGGGATAAGCAACACCTTCAGACTCATTTGGGGATTGTTTCAGTTGATGTAATACATGAGATCACAAAACATGATAGACTGTGCTGCAGGGTATATTGGTCCACCATGGAGGCAGCGTATGTGCAAATGTTGTAAAACTATTCAGAACTAGAATGAAGAAATGATTCTTCTTAAAATTCCAGCATTAATTTCCTGCTGCGTGTTGACTATTATTTAAAGTATCCAGAAGGTGCCCAGTTAAAAGATACTAAAGCATCTACTGTGTCAAATGTGCTTAAACTAATCTTTGGCAGACATGGAATACCTCCACAGCTCAAGAATTTAAATATTCTTCTAAAGCCTATGAGTTTCTGTATTTTACTTTGAGTCCACTATATCCTCAGTCTAATGGGCAAGTACAACATGTGATCCAAACAGCAAACAATATGTTGAAGAAACTGGATATGTCATATTCACTGGACATTCATTTAGCATTTTTCAACTGTAAAAACATAGCTGTGTCCATCACTTTAACAGTTACTGATGAGCAGAATGTTGAAGTGCAAGTTGCCAGTGATTTTTCAGTTTGCTGGTTCCAGAAAGCAGCATAAAAGTGTCTTGCGTAATTGAAGAAATGGCAAATAAAACGGAAGCAATATTATGACAAAACTGTTAGAAATGCACAGTGGTGTAGATCAACTGACAAGCTTCATAGTGTGCAGCTTGAGACTGTGCATAACCGGCAATGTGGAGTAACTGCAAATCATACTTCCATGCTGCCTCCAGTGCAACAAGATAAAATGTGTAACAGAAGATATAGGCAAACGACTGCAAAATGATATGCAAATGAAATTAGGTAGTTAAAAAAGGTCCTAAAGATATTAAAACATACACAAGGTGAATTTAGTCATGATTCAGATTTCCTTGGAGGATATTTTGTGAATTTGTATGGCTGCCTATAAAAGAGCAAAGCTTAACAAAAAACAAAAAAAAGTCATCATTGCATATAGCAAGAATGCTTGCAGTCACATTAGCCATTGTGCAGCTGTATACTTTATCCCTTAGCATTGTCAGTGCACGTTTCCATCTAGTGTTAATCTAAATATTACTTTCAGTAGCTGACTGATCAGGAGATTTGTTGATCACTTTAGATTTGATTTGGAGATTATGCAGGTGTTGGTTGACATGACTTGCCTACAATAGAATAAGTAGATCTAGATGGTCTCCCCTTATCTTTGGAGACTAAGGTATGTATAGATCTTCTGTACTGGCTACTGGAATCTTTCAGAAGTCAACTAGGACACTCTGGGCATTTCACTTGCCTCCACCACTGGAATAGTCAACAACTTCCTCAATATAATGCTTTTAAAGCATATGACAGGAAAGAACTAACACCATGCATGTCTTTTATGACACCACATATATCCACAAGTACTGGGTATCATAGATTGGAGACATGCAGAGATAAAGGCCCAGTCTGGCCCACAATCACAAAGTTTGTGAACAGGAAAGACTATGAATATGAGAACTGCCAGGTAGTGTGTGATGTGTATGGGATCATAACCAACATGTTGACACAGAAACAGGGACCTTGTATGATTTATACTTCTGACACGCATCTCAGATATATAGCCACTTCCTGTGAATACAAATTCCACAGGGCCAACTAAATGGTATATGCAGGCATTATGCTAATATGTAACCATATGTCATCATATCTTGCGTGCTTTTATGCAGGGTTATATACAGCACAAGGCAACTAAGGCAGTTGCGTAGGACCTGGTGCTGGCTTGGGGGGGGGGGGCAAGCCATACAAAATTAATTAAAAAAGTCTGACCCAATTTTTCCTGCCAGATTGCTCTTAAATGAAAAGTCCAATTTCCTGTTTAGCATTCAATAGCTTCAGTCTCTTTCATTAGCCATTCATTAAGTTTCATAGTTGATGTGGATCACAAAATACACATCGATGCAAAAAATGTTGTTCTGCTATGTCTGTAAGTGATTTAAAGTAGTTCACTCTTATCTGTCTCCAGTTTTGCAGAACATTTCTGATTTTACCTCATATTTATGCCTTGTCCTTGGGCAAGTCACTTATACAAACAGTGCTTTAGGGCACCTGGAAATTTGGTCTAGGCTCCTCAATGGTCCCTTGGACTACAAGAGTAATAACTGCACATGAACCAGAATAGCTATGTCATACAGGAAGGAAACTGATTGAACTAAATTGGAGCATCATCACATAAGCCATATTCTTTAGAAGTGATCCTTGAGTTCCTTGTTTTGTTGAATGCTGACCATGTGTTTATCATATAGCCATGAATAAATTTGACAGTATGGAGTGCATACATTTAATGTTAATATTTAGCTATGAATACATGTTTAATTCTGCTTATTTTTTTCAAGCACACATGTAAAATGCACTGTGTTTGGGCTATAACAGTTTGTCTAGCACTTAGGGCAAATCAGTAAGTCAGCTGTTAAAGAGCTGCCTCCTATAGTATATGGTTTGATTCCCCTCAGCCTTCATTTGTCTTCTATGTGACTCTGTTAATTCACTTCACCAGACAGTATTCCTGGCCTGCTCCTACAAAAAGTGATACTTGTCTCCAGTGGGCTGTCCCAGGCTGTTAACAAATGCATTACACATTTGTCTTTTAAATTCATGAATCCTTCACATAGATGCTAATTACTATTTCACTATATGCTAATTTGAGTATGAATTCTGGCACGTATCTTGTAGTTTAATTGTCTGCCAAATGCATTTCACTAATGAGTTTCAATGTAAGTGAAGTTTTCTGTTTCTCATGCTAAGTCTGTTTTCAGTGTGACGGTCTTTTGTTTTGTTTAGAAAATGGTTGCCAGTGCTTTTTTCTGTAAAACTTAAAATGAAGTTTTTAAATGAAATCCAAATCTTTGTGATAATTGTAAAAGTAAAGAGAAAAACATTATGTACACTGACACGTTTTTACAGTGTTTATGGTAAGTGGGTAGACACAACCAAGTAATAGGATATTGGTATGGCTGGTGGGACCTGATTCATTACCTTGTAGAGGGTCCCATTTTCCACAGTCTGGCTCTGTTGATGCTGGCGGTGTATGCTGCAACAATACAACATTATTAGCCATTCAAGTAGGTCAGACTTGTACAGACTGATATCAGAGGGGATAGCTATTCTTGATGACACTGAAGACAATGTAGGCGTCCTTCAATCATATAAGTCCCCCCCTAACAAAAAGTAGTATGTTATATGCAACAGCATTTATGATTTTTGTATGGCTTGCGGGCTGTTGAATAAAAGCTGCTGCAGCATTTATATTGTCTTTAATTGTTTTGCTTTCTTTATTGCACTAAAGAATGAATGAATTCATTACTAGGCCTGGATTGCATAACATAACCTAAACATGTTGCATTTTAGTAATATACTTTTGCAGTATCATCTTTACAGCTTTCCCAACTGCAAATAGGTCAGGGACATATAGTCTGAATTACTTGGAGTGATTTAGCTTAAAAAATAAAAATTGTTACTCTGGCAGGTAGTGAGGAAGAATAAAGAACTGACTTGTTAATGAATTGCTTCCTGTGGCAAGGATGCAGGGTTTGAATCTTCTCATCTTCATTTACCTACTGTATGGCATTGAATAAGTCACTTAACCAGAGAGTACTTTGGTACAATTATGAATTTGGGCTAGGTTCCTTAATGGTCTCCAGGACTGCATGTCTAGTAACTATGAAACTGTTGCTGTTGTTTGGCAACCATTTCCTAAGGCAAAGCTGATCTAATTCATGAAATGTTATGGCAATATCACCAGCACACCAATTTTTAAGGCAGATTATTCTTTAAGTGCAGCAGGCACTGCATTTGTAGATGAAGCACTGAAATTAAAAGTTATTTGCCACCAGTAACCTCTGTATTAGTAATGGTTCATGTTAATGAGGAGTTATGTAGGTGACTTTTACTTCTGCAGAGATTCTGCATAACGGCTTAGCATATATTATCAGGTGATAAAAATTTCGTATGCTCTTATAAATACTTTCTATTTAAAATGTGCTACACATAGCTGGATCTCATGGTATGATGCGCATTATTATTGCTATTCATTTTTTGAGAGAGACAACTAAGCAGGATGCAGTCAACCAAGTAGCTGTAATTACTGCACTTGGGGGATGTCTGTGGGGAAAAAATTACTAACTGCTGAACAGATAAAGTTAACAAGTAATTAGTCTGTCTTTGCAAGATTAGTGCGCATTTGTGTAGAAATTGGAATACATTACTATGAACATTTTTATCCCAATCAGACACGTGATGTGCACACAGTTGATAAAAGGGCTGTAATTACTGAGTATGGTTTTTGGTGGATTATAATGTTAACAGTTTGAGTGGCCTTTTATGGATGAAATGTTCTGAAATTGGTGCTTTTGTCATTGTTCATTCATATATTTTGTTTCATAGCTTACTGGAAAAATGTTCAAAACTACAAAGTTAAAACACACACTAATAAATGTTGCTCTATTAAATAAGAAACATATGATTAGAAAGGTGAATCAAAGAACACATGCATTTATGCATGGTCCTAAAAATGTGGGTGGGGATATAGTTTAAAAACAGCCTGAGACCCAAGTTAAATCTGCCATTTTCCAGATGCATTTTCAATGAATGTGAGTTTCATTGGGAAAGAAGTTTACTGTTACTCATGCTAAGTCTCTTTTCATTGTGAGACTATTTTGTTTAGCAAATGGCTATCGATGTTTGTGCTATAAAATTTGAAATAAAAGTTTTAAATTAAATTCAAATCCCTGTAATCATTGTAAAAGTAAAGAATAAAATAGCATGCATACTGACAGGTTTTAACAATGTTTATTGTAATTGGGATGAGAGACAGCCAAGAAATGGGACACTGGGATGGTTGCCATGTGGGAGGGCCCTAGTCCATTACCCTGCCTAGGGACCCATTTGATCATGATCCGGCTTTGTCTATAGTAGTATCCTAGCATCTTCATACTCTGCTGCAGGTGAGGTTGAAGACATTTTGGAAGTCTGCTTATGCCACCAGTATACAACCCAGACATTATGATCCAACTCCAGTATATCACTGCACATGCACTAACCTGTAACATTATAATGTATTTGTGGCCTGAACAAAGCCTGCTTCTGCTGGTGCTTGAGTATGATGCAGCCACAACTAGCTGGATGTTATTAACATGCTTTTCTACATTATACTATGGTGATGAGGAGACAGACAATGCAGCCCAGGATTCTTGCAGCCAGACTATGCACACATATGGCCAGCAGAGAAGATGCATCAACAACATTGTCTGACAAGAATGTGGGGGAATAGAAACATCTCTCAACTGCACAACTAAGTAGTGACATCTAGTTTAGATGCATGGTCCCTGATGAGCACACAGTGGCAGTATGTTGTCACAGAGGTCACACATGATGTATGCAATATTAATAACAGGGTAGGCTAGTCAGTGCATGTTCAATTCATGTTGTATATCAGATATTCTCATATACACCACACACGTTGGGAGGAAGAATGGTTCATAGTCATCATCCCATGCAAAAGTGGCTGTGGACACAATGACACATGGCTATCTACACACATAGGACTGTGTGAATATCTGATGACCCTGAGATAGGGGTTTCATGGTAGTGAGTATACTGTGTCATATGCTATGTCTTCCCATGATGGAGAAGAGGTCCAGAGGTGAATGTTATTCTCTGTCATATACAATTTTCTCCTGCAATAAATTTGGAGTGCTGCTACATGGCAACAATCTGAACACACTACATTTTTTTGAAGCACTATGAAATGTGGTCCTTTCTGACAGAGTTGGTGTATGATTACAGAACTTTGACCTGGATGTGGTCCACAAATGAGGTGCTCTGCCAATAGAGAGAGACTCATATCCTCCCACAACAAGTGGTGGCTGAGCATAGTGCACATCCAGATGCTGGTAAAGCCTGCATACTGTCTGATGGCCCCTTCACATCTCTCCTTGGTACATGCCTTCCCATGACCCTGGGTATCAGTGACAGTGAGTGCTATAATACTGGCAGTGGAAGTCCTCTGGATAGAAGTGAATATGGAAGAGCTGTGTGTCACCAGAGACTTCACTCTACTATGTCTCTGGCTTCCAAGATCTTATAGATGTAACATACAGCATTGAGTTCCATGCTATAAGATCTGGGTTGCAGAACAGTGTACCTAGATGATGCTATGGCACATCTGATGATTGATCACGAGTGTTGCATACATTTCACGAGCAACGTGTGACACATGCTGTTGCTCGGTACCCCACAAGGCTGCAAAAGTTTGGGTATGCTCACTTCAGAAGCAGAGTGTGACTCCACTTCATATGGAGCTGTTAAGACTTCATTAATAATTCTGTCCATCAACAGGAAAATCATTGAGACATAAAAGTATTTTGTGACAAGAAGCTTTATTGTCCAGAATAGTACTGACAGCTATTGTGATTATACAAATGCAAATCTAACATGGCAGACTAAAAAAACTAACTTGAGCACATGAAACAAAGCACTGACCAACTTACATGAAATCTTCTAGAATATGCTTTCCAATCATAATTCACATTATTAAACTAATAACATCATGCAATTATCATTCAGTGAGGGCTCACATTGTTACATTTCAGAATGTTCTCATACTAGGAGTTCCTCATGATCTCACCTGTAATTTTCATTTACACAAATAACACTGCATTTGCACAACTTCTAATAAAAGCAAGGACAAAAATAAGTGGCAGACTGTCTATGTTTCTAACTGCTTCTCCTACACAAGCAATATTACATAATATTACTTTGTCTATAACAGAACAGAGTTGTGTCTCCTTATCTAAACTTGTAACATAGAACTGCAGAGTCTCACAAAACATGAACGTGTTTTTGGCCTAGCTTGCTTAGAAATAAGTGTCTGAAATAATTCTATTAGAGAAAATCCATTCTGACACTTAGTATTTCTCCATCTAATAGGAGCATTGCCAGTTGTAGGATCTATGGAGGTTTCATTCCCCCAGTGGGGATAATAAATCCTCATGCTATACCATCTCATTTTCATGTGTGGCAAAGCCAAGTAATCACCCTCTATTGAGGAAGGATGCACATCCAGGAAGTGGGTGCAGGTAATGAGGTGGTGCATTGTGACAGGGTGAAGGGTGTGGTTGCCATGGGTGCAAGGTGTTAGGAAGTACAATCAGCAGATGCCAATTGAAAGGTACTACAGAACATTCTGAAAAGAATGCCAATACTGTATTTGTAGTTGTAGCCTAAGTACTGAAGCACTTTATGTGCAGTATTTTTTGGCTCTCAACTTTAAGACAATTATCTTATTTTTAATTTTTGGTCCTCAGCTCTGAGAGGACTTTTTTTCCTCCTCTGCCTATGGTTGAGGAAGATGCCAGACTGGGGAGCTGCACAGGGTTCCTGATAATGTACATATACTTCTAATGCTACTATTTATAGCAGTGCTGCCCAAATATAGAGTATATTTTTCCAGTTCTACATGTCTTAGCTTAGAACATGGTAGGATGTCTTCTAGATTGCATACGTTTATACCTGTTTGTGTGACACATAGACAAGGTAGGCCATGAGTCATGAAAGTCAACGAATTGCTTAATTTTGCTATAGTGCCCAAACAGTATAAGGTACGGCCTACTGCCTACACCTGATGTAACAGCTCTTGATGTTGAGCTCTTGCTGAAGACTGGTGCTGTTATAAGCATTGCATTTCTCTGCAAGTAGATAGTCTGCAGAAATCACATTATAGATGTGATTCCCAGGACATCATATTAAAGCTCAGGAGAATGATATAATTTTCATGGAAATTCAGAAGAATGGTAGCTTTTGATCATGCCCTCCAGTCAGAAGACAAGATAATGCTTTAGTAGTGAGGGGCCAAAAAATGAAGTACATTTCTGGATATTTTTTGAAAATGTTGTATTTTGGTATTTTGGATGTAAAATGCTTCCTACAACATCATTTTCATATACAACAGCATGTTTGAAACATTAGGCAGAGGAACTATTTCACATTAAGTATATAATGTAATATAGTAATAAAAAAATAAGTAAGTAAAACAGACAATTTTACAGACATCTCATTCTCTTAGTGCAGTGATGCCCTCCTGGGTGTGTGTTACTGCCATTTCAGGGAGTACCTACTGGGCCGCTATCATGTTGCATTTAGGGAAATGGATTCCTGATATGATCTCAGGTACAAATGCTACCAGGACATGGGAACAGTGCAGGCATCAATTTGATGACCTGCAGAGCAGGAACACTATACTGTTGTTGGTTTGTGTCGCTTGTCCAGTCAGGATAAAACAGACGAACATTCGTGGGTTCTGTTCAAGCAGCTTTATTATGTACAAACACATCAGGATTGAGGCTTAACTTTAACTTAGATAAACTTATAAACAAACTAGATATCACACTGATACACGCTCACTTTCTGGCTGCACACTCAAAATGGCACTGAAGCTAGCATGTGCTTGCTATTTACATGCTGAAATGCTTCTTAAAGGTACAACATACACACACTATTCTACAGCCTCCATCTTTGAGAAATGAGTCAAGCATTATTGAAGACATTAATTGACATGCAATTTATACAAATAATTCTTTGACATGCAGTTATACAGAACTAAATACAGAAATTATGTCCAGGTTGCTGTGTTTTTCACTCTAGGTCTGGAAATACGATCAAATCGTATGACATAAAAATTAGAATTAGGTCTAGCAACTGGGACTGTCTCTGCCGAATGTTCAACTTTGGGGACTTGGGGAACATCATCAGGAATGGAAGAAGGAGTTAAAACATGTTCTGCAACAGGAACATTGTCTGGATTGCTCTGAGGTCTAGAGTCTGTATCGCAGGAACAATGCTGCAATATTGATTCTGATACAGGAAGAAGATGTCTACGGTTTCTCCTGTACTTCACACCCTGTGATTCTATGTAGTAGGATCTTAGCTTGGCACATATACCTGTTACTTGACGAATCCGTTCGAAAACTTTCGCTGTTTGTATCCTTTCAATGGATGAAGAAATATGCTCGATTTATCATGGCCGAACTTCTGGAAAAAACACTTTCTGTATAGATGGGCTCCAATAGTTCTGTTGTTCTTTGTTTTAGGCCTTAACAAACTAGAACTGATAGGCAATGTTGTTCTGGTTTGCCTAGATAGAAGTCTCTGAGCAGGCAAGCCAAGTATATCATCACGGGGTATGTTTCTGAGATTGAGTAAATTCAAAAAACATCAGTATTATCACATTTTGACTTCTTTAGTAATTGCTTTGCACTCTGTACTGCACGTTCAGCTAGTCCACTTGACTGCAGATACTCTGGACTACTAGTAATGTACAAAATCACATTCTTTTGCAAATTTTTGAAACAACTGACTGGTAAATTGGGGACCATTGTCAGAAATAACTTTGTGTGGATTACCATGGACTGAGAAATGACATTTCAAATTGCTGATAACAGCAGTGGGCATTAGATTAGGTAGTAAATAAATCTCAAATCAGTTCGAATAAGAGTCTACCAGCACTATGTAATGTTGATTGTTCCACTCAAATATATCAATGGCTACTGTTGACCAAGGTAGTTCAGGAACTTGACTTAGGTGAAGTGGTTATTTTTGCAAATGCGGTTTAGTACTATTGTATACTGATCAAGAAGAAAGTAATTTATCAATGTCTTTTGCTAGAGAAAACCAAAATACAAGTCCTCTTGCCCTTCTTTTGGCATATTCAGAATGACCACGATGCAAAATCTGGATATATTAATATTGTAAGGAAGCAGGAACAACAATTTTAGGACCTTTGAAAATAATACAATCTTCTGTCAACATCTCATCTCTATAAAGAAAATAAGTTTGCACTTCAGGTGGTACACTAGATTGCCTTGACAGCTGTCCAACATTGATGTAGTGGTTGAGCCTTTACAAAACTGGATCAGACTTTGTGTGATCTCTCAGCTCATCAAGTCTCGTGGTAGAAAAATTACAAACTTTCATGACATCAAAGTCAAAATTCTCTGCATTAAGCTGTTCTGTTGTAGTTCTGGGTGATCTGGATGAGGTATCAGCCAGATAAAGAAGTTTGTCTTTTGTATAGAGCATTTTGAAGTTGTATTTTGCAATTTGAGCATCATTCTTTGTAATCTCGCTGAAGCTGAATGCGTAGGCTTCTTTAAAATAGTGACTAGAGGTTGATGATCAATTTCAATCTAAATAGCTCGACCATAGATATAATCATGAAACTTTGAACATGCAAATACTATTTCCAAAAGTTCTTTCTCAATTTGAGCATATTGCATTTCCAGTACTAGTAAATAAATGACCTACATATGTAACTTCTGGTAGTCTGAATTTGCACTTCAGAGGATTGAGCTTTAAGTTCACTTTACATGCTCTGTCTAGAATTCTTCTAAGGTTTCTGTCATGCTCTGCTTCTCCATTGCCTCCATCCAATAAATCATCTAATATTATGACACAAGGATAATCCGAAAAAAATTGCTCTACTGGATGTTGAAAGACTTCACTTGCAGAATTTATTGCAAATGACATCCTGAGGAATCCATATCTTCCAAATGGGGTACTGAAAGTAGTCAGTAGTGAAGATCTGTGATCAAGCATCACTTACCAAAATGAGCTTTTTACATCCAAGACAGAAGAAACAGTGGCATTCAGTATTAGGGCTGCGACTTCCTCAACTGTGCACATGCTTTGTTCAAATCTCTTGGGTCAATACATATTCTGAATTTGTCTGATCCTTTTTTGTGAGTTGCTACCATGGATGACACATATTCAGTTGGTTCTGTAACTGGACAAATTACACCTTGCTGCACCATTTTATCCAGCTGACCTTTGACCTCATTCTGCATAACTATCGGAACTTTTCTTGCCAGTCTGACCACTGGAATGACCTCTGGGTCTAACTTCATAGAACATACAACTGGAAGTTTGCATACTTATCATCGAAAACATCAGCATACTCTGAGAAAATAGCTTCAGCAAAGTTGGAACTAGGATATGTGCTTATATGATGGACTTCTTTGGTAAATGAAAGCAGATTCAGTCTCAAACTGTCTCTGAGACCCAATAATTACTGCACTGGTCTTTGGACTACATAGAATAGTAAGCTGTAGTAGTTCCTAGCCACATAACATGAAAGCACTACTGAGCCTTTGGTTTGAATTTCTTCACTTCCATAAGCACAAGTTTCACACAACCGGCCGCATTAAGTTGTTCACCAGCTCTCACCTTAGCAAAAGTGTCTGCTGACATAACATTACACTTTGTACCAGTGTCTACTTTGAGCTCTGTGGTTTTACCATTGATCTGGTCAGTACAAAACACTTCATTCTTTGCCAACAAATTTACTGCATCAACCTTTTCATCAATCACTAACACACCATCTATATAGAAAGTAGAACTGCATCTCTCTATGTGATCAACTTGCTTTTTTAAGTGACCTTTCTTTGTAACTGTGTGAGGTTTACTTGATTTGCAAAACTTTTGAAAATGTTTCCATTTTTACACTTGTGGCATTGCTGACTAAATGCTAAACATTTTTCTTTTAGACTCGTGACTGGCACCACAATTGTGACAGTTAACAATAAAGGTTGATTTGGGTTTTGATGATTCACCTTTGTACTGCACTGAGCATGTCCTTTTCTTAGAACTTGCTGGAAAACTGTAGGTTTTACCTGGGGAGCCTGTGGGGGTGGCAGCTGCCATGTGCTTAGGCCTGCTTCTGCTAACCACATGTTACATGCTATCTAAATTTGCTCTGGAGCCTGCTGAAACCATGCTCTTTTCATTTGCAAGCATACTTCTGTGCCTTTCTGTAACCTCATGGATTTGACAAATCTCAGTAGCTTTACTCCACATTAAATCACTGTCACAAAGCAAAATCTTTCTCATTGCAGCACTATTAAAACCACACACAAGCCTGTCCTTTATTAACACATCTTTTAAGTCACCAAACCTACATGTTTTAGCTCTGTTTCTCAGGTCAGTAATATAAGCTGCAAAAGTTTCTCCTTGCTTTTGATCTCTTGTGTAAAACAAATGCCTCTAATGTAACATTTGTCTGAGGGTTACACATTTCCCTGAATTTGCATTTCAAATACTCGGGGTCTTCCCTTGATTCAGCCTGTACAACAATATGATGGTATTCACCTTCTTCTTCATATACTGCTGGTGCATACACAAATGAATGCTCTCTTTCAATGGTCTCTGACCCAACTAAGTTTAGCAAAATGAATGCGCTGGTGCATGCATCTTTGTCAGAGTAAGCTGCTTATATAAAAATATCATACTCTTGCTCAAATATTCTCCAATTCTCTGCATTATTCTGATCAAGTAGAAGGGGTGATGGTTTTCGAAATCCATCTGCTATGCCAACAAATTACAGAAAAACACAATGCAACCCAAGTCCACTTTTTACTGTATGAACATGCACACTTACACATATGCCAGAAATTTATGCTAGTGTTTGTAACTATGCCCAATAGCACAACAAGCCTCTGAATAACTGAACTTTGCAAAATAAGTTTCTTGGGCACAAGAATACTCTTGAAATTACTTTACTGCAAGAAATCACCTCTTATCAGTATAAGAAACATTTCAAAATAACTGCACTGTGTGAATGAACTGGGCAGAAGAAGTTCAGAATAAAACATTTTGAAGTAATTGCACTTTGGGAATAAACAGTACACAGCACACTGAAACATTCCCAAAATGGCTGTACTTTGCTAAATAACTCTTTACAGTGCAAGAAACACTCTGTAATGGTGGCACTTTGTGAATAGACAAACACAGCACAAGAAACTTTTTTGAAATGGCTGTATTTTGACTGCACTTTATGAAATAGTTGCACTTTGCACACAGATAAACTCTTTGGAATAAATTCACAGTAGTAAGCACACACTGTAAGTACTTTTACACCCTTTGAGATACTTTGAATAACTCTGTTTTGCACTTGATAGCTTCAATCAATACAAAACAGTAGTTTATGCCAAAAAAAATGCAACAGCCTTGCTTTATGTATGCTTAATGTGCTCTTTTTGCCCTTATTATATTTGTTTTGCTCATTTCTTCTTTTTGTTCTGGGATGGGGTCATACTTCAGCAGATCAGGGTGACTGCACACTGCCTGGTGTTTCTCTGTGTATAATTAAATGAAAAATAAATTGCATCTATAAACTTTACAATATCACCACTTATTGTCTCAGCTCATGCCTTCTAGAGTAAAAAAAACATAACATTAAACATATGCAGTTTAAAAAGAAAGAACAGTCAAGTTTAACCAATCAAAATAATTTGCCGCCGCCATTCAATTATAATTTAAAATGACACCACTTAAGCAAGAAACAATAAAAAATATATATCCGTTTTCCCCAAAAGCATTCAGTAGACAAACCTTTCTGTACCAGTAATCAAATTTTAAAATAAACACTATCACTCAATAAATAATAGATGAATACAGTCAGTAATGCCAGACATTAGAGTTTTGTTCTTTTTATTGTTCAGAATGTGTGTTGTGATGCTACACCTGTTGCTCTATTATCTTTTGAACTGACTTAGAGTAGTATTTAAAAATTCTCCCTAGTGCCATCTAGTGTTCCAAATGCCTTTCTCCTGAAGTCTTGAGCACAGCCATTTAGAGGTATGGCAGCTCTCCACACTGACACCTCCCCCCACCCTGTTCAACTGTCTCTGATTTTACAGAACTCCCCTGATTTTGCCTTATACCTACCCTGTCCCTCATAATTGATGGACAATATAGTCAGCAAATAATAACAAATATTGAAGTTTCATAATTACTATTGTTCAGAAAATACATGCTAATAAGAGCTGCCTTATATTAAGTTTTTGGTTAGTGAGAACTAAAGCATTGAGGTGCTTTTTTCAGCCAAGGGTATGAGGTTTTAGGCATTTTTTCTGTTGTTCTTCTTTTATTTTTTTAAGTGACTTAGGGTAATAATTAAAGAGCATCTCTGACACAGAGTGTTAGAGAAGAGAGCTAAAGCTTTGAGTTGTTGATGATTCACTGTCTGTGCCGAGGGTACAGGATCCAAACCTTTTTCCCATCTTAACTTTCTTGTGAGTTAGGGTAAAATTTAACGAGTGTCCCTGGTATCTATTGTTACCCCTATTTTCATGCTGCAAAACCTTTTGTTCTATTAACTTTTTAACTGATTAAGGGTAATATTTCAAATCCATGGTGTCTAGTGTTTCTCCCATATGCCTTTTGCGCTCAAAAAAAATGTTCTATTAAAATTTTAAGTGATTTTAGAGCAATATTTAATTTTCCCTGGTGTCTAGTGCCCCCGCCACACACATAGCCCCTGGTCACCGATCACAGTCACTCATTCACTCATATACACATATATACAGACAAGCAGACGTACACACACACACACACACACACACACACACACACACACACACACACACACACACACACACACACACGCACACACAACTTATCCCATAATTAACCCCTCTACTGTGACTGCCCAGACACACACACAGACACGTAACTGCCATATGCAGACCACCACAGCATTACTGCCATAGCTGTAGGAGTGATCGTCAGACAAAAAAAAACACTTCCTAACATTTGCATATCTATATTATTTGGGTGGAACCTTCAAATCTTGGCCCACAGGTAGGTCTGTGTTACCTACAGTGTGCAAGAACACAATCCTCGGAACTTGTGTTTTACTGACTGTGTCACATAACAGGCTCTCTACTTACCCTGCCACGGCAGTAGACACTATCCTCTATATAGTCCCTCTATAGTGATATATCATTATAGATGTTATAAGATATCATACAAGTAAAGCAGTAGCATTACAGCAAAAGTGAATAAAATTCCATTCCCCACTCCACTTACTTTTATAAGAGTGATTTGCTTATGGTAATCACTATAATCCAGATAAAACAGTTCTCTACAGCTTGCTGTGTGGTACTCTTTTGTAGCACTCTGAAGCTCACAGTTGGCGCTGCTGCTTTTATCACGCAATTTCAAAGTTTCAAGCATTGTCCATTTGACAATGTTCTTGAATTTCACATTTACCTCATCATGCAATTAATCAGTGCCATGCAAGGAGGCTATGTTCATGAACTTGCATGAATCCCTGTGAAATACAGCAAGCATCTGTGGGTGTGTCAATGATCCTGCTGGAGACATGGGGAAATATATTGCAGTTGTATGGCCTGCAGAGGCACTAAAGAGCAAAACTATTGACATAATTGGGCAGTGTGATCCTTGTACAATATTTTCATGTCACCCCCAACAGCATGATGCCATGCCATGTATTTTCATGCTGTGTAATGGTGGAACTGTGATTAAACACTCTACATGGTGGTCCAGTGTTGCGTGTCACATGTCATGGACATCAACGTGCTTGACCATGAGAGGGTTATAGTTCTCTGAACTGTGTCCTGGTACATGGTCATGGCTTCCAAGGACACTGATGGTGGCAGAGCTTCTTGGTGACACCCCAAAGAAAAGAAGATCATTATTCACCTGCTGTAAAAGGACCACTAGAAATGCCTGACTGAGGACGCTTATGACGGTCCCCAGTATAATGGCAATGCCTGGCTCACTCTTCCTAGGTCAGTGATTGATGTAAATGACAAACCTTGCTCTGGCACCATTTCATTGACCTGAGGAAACACCATGCTGACATTCTTAGCCAATGGAAGGAGAGGTTTGAGAGAAGGTCCTTGAGATGTAGTGTAAATATGTATGAATAATCACTGTCCTGTTATTTCCATTATAGGTACATGGACTCTTAACTCATTCACTCCAATCGACCTCAGAAAGTTTGTACTGTAACTTCCAATGGGCAGAGCCTAAGCCTTTTGACAGAATCAAATTATATCCTCACATTTCAAACAAATGTTCATATCTCTGGAGCTATAGTGGTTATGAAAGAAGTATAACTGGCAAACTCTTTAGCACAAATTTATTTTTATCGTGGTAGTATTCTTTAGGTTCTAAGTCTTAAACTGAATTTTATATGTCACAGTAAACACAGCAAATATTACATTTGTAGTATTTTGTAAACAACTTACAATATCTCAGCAACTACTCAAGTTACAAACATACTGTCAGCAGCATTTTATTCATCTAACAGAGAATTTCATATGAGGTTAAAGAGTTCAATCTTTGTTACTTGGTTGTTGACTTATTTAAAAAAATATGAAAATTATATCTATGCAAATTAATATCATAAAAAACAACAGTTAATATCTATTTACCTGCACTAGACAGAGATCAAATATTAATGCCATTGAGTTTGCCATTGTGGGAGCTGTAACATTCTTTAAAACCTTGTATGTAGCATGGTTTGGAATTATTGATGTAAATATGAACAAGCAATATTTGATTCCTAGAGGCATCAGTAAGAGTTAACTGCAGATGCTCCTGGAGGAGTCACTCTTATGTAATGAATTAAAGGTCACTTAATTGGTATTTGGTGTATTTGTTGTTTTTGCTTTTCATCTCAGGAGGAGATATCAGAAAATACCATTCTATGCTAGAGGAGAAGGGAGCAAGGCTTCCGGCTCAGGGTGAATATGATTTACTATCCTGTTATGTAGTATTTTGATATAGTAGTACAGCTAAGCTGTAAGCACTACCAGTTTGTATAGGTGTCACAGAAACAGCTCTGTCACACATTTGCTCAGTGGGATAACATCTTTAAATAATACCCATTTGTTAACTAGATAGGCCCACTGGACACACAGTGCCTTTTCATGAGCAAACCAGTAGCATTGTCTGGTTAAGCGACTTGCCCAAGGTCACACAGCAGGTAAATAAGGGATAAGAGACTCAAACCCTGTAACACTAGAAATACAGCTCACAGCCTTAACCTTAACCCTCTGTGCCAACTGTCAATATATATGATTTACATACCCACATGCAGAATCCAGATGTTTATGTTATATACCCAATACTTCTTTACTGGGATCAGACCAGCTGCCTTCCTGCATGGTATACCCACTGCCTCACTGTGCTTGACATTAGGTTGGGGGTCATAGAGAGAAATAGGATATGTGTCTAGCATTGAAGTTAGGATGGTGGCCTTTGGTGGGTAGGGTATGTGTCCATTGGGAGTTAGGGTGGGGGTCTGTTGGGGAGCATACGGGGGTAAGTTGGGGACCATGGTGGAGTTGTATAGGAGTGGTGGGTTCGGTCATGGGTGGTAGGGGGGTACCTGACAGAATATTGCCCTTGCATTACTCCACCATATGCCCCTGTTGGTGATACCCTGGCCTGATACACCCCTAGCTACAGCCATGTTAAGTGCCCTGGTGCATAGCACATTACTTTACTGTCTTTGCAAAGTACCTGCTGATAGCTGTATCTATGAGATATGACTATTTATCTGCCTGTGAGTTGACAGTGCTTACACAGTTATGCTAGGTTGCACAGGTGTAACCATTATGCAATTACACATTGCTTGTCTCAGATCATGCCCCTTCTTGCATGTCCAAGGGCCACTACCCTATATATCTCTATGGCATATTATGTCCAACATTCCCATCCTACCCCCTCCAATCCTGGCTATGGGACTGTGACACTACACAGACCTGCCTGCATGTCCTACAAAATAGATTTTCAGTTTATATACCCAGCCAGATCTCTATCAGCTGGTCTAGTAGCATATGAACTTATCACTTTGAAATATTATTATATTATTGTATTTGATGTTAAATATAAAGTCTCATGCCTCTGTACCTATGATATTGTACTGTATTAACATTGTTGTATGTGGAGCTTTTCTCCCCCTGGCCTCCACTGAAAAATGACTTGTGTCCAGTTGGACTTTCCTGATAACCAAATGTAAAACAAAACAAATAAATAAATAAATGAATAAATTAAAAAATAAATAAATAAATAAATACATATGTGGTGCCTATGTAGTACAAAAGTAAGTAGCAGTCAGGGTTATCATCTGAAACAGTAGTCATTTTAAATGTCATTTTTATCTCTCTCTCCCTTTCCCTATCTTTATAATTATCCTTCTTTTTCTATTTAATTTGGCATTTGTTGTTTCATTTCTGTTCATTTATGTTAACATTATTTGCAGCATCTGACATGGCTGTGCCAATGGCACTGTGAAGGCCTACATCCTGCTATCAGCCCCATTCTTCTCCTGTCAGTACTCAATCTGTCTCCAGGCTTAAAGCTTACCTCTCCATCAGATAGAGTAATGGTGGGATGACCTGAGGGCTTCAGCAATAACCTCCAGTGCTCATTCACTGCAGAGGAGTAATCATGTACCCTCTAGTTGTCCTGCAAGAGAGTAATAATTTGGTACTCATTGGGAGATGGTGGATATTGTAGGTGAGTTGATGTACTAGTGACATGATGCCCACACTGGCTCCTTGGAGAGGATCCTTGCCTTTTGCCTGGATGTGCCATCACCATCATCTCAGGCAGGGCCCAGTCAGGAAGGCATTCATGGTGATGACTCATCTTTTCCTGGGTGTATGACATGCAGTACAGTAACATGAATAGAATACTCACCATATCCCATACTCTGGTGTTCTCCTTTTTTGTGTGTCACCTCCCCACCCTGTTTCTTGTGCAATCCTTCCCATCAGCAGTTGCCGCCTCCCATCTGTATGTCAATAATAATTCCATTGTCAAACTAGATCTTTGTGTCATCACCTCCCTTGTTGCTTATTGACTGTGTTTTATGTTTGTTTGAGTGCTCCTGCTTCCATATCTTTACCCTGTTTCCATGCCTTGATTACACATTACACCCCTCCTCATCTACCCTCTTAATACAAAAAGAAAATGATGTCTGTCCCACAGAAAAGTACACCCTACCTCCTCTTACCCACTCACCCTCTTCCCTTCCCTGTATCCTTGTGCATATTCCTCTGCTTGCTCTACTTTATTCTTACTTCTTTGTGCACCCATTTCCTCCCCATTTAAAGCAATAAAACCATATCTGTATGTACTTATATATGTATGTATGTATGTATGTATATAGACTACTAAGAGCAATTTACTGTGGCTACCAGCTATTCTTGTAGCATTGCAATACAGTCTGTGAGCATAAACTATGTGCTCTCCCTTTGCAACATTCCAGTCTGCAATTACAGGCATCACTCTCTCACCAGTGAACCTCTCATTTCTGTGAGTGGGTTTTATAACTAGTTTCAGCTTGGGCTGTGAGACTCCTGCTAGTTATTCTACTTACCCTCAGACCACATTGCACACCTTGGCATCTCCACAATTACCTTTGCATAATTGAGGAAGGCATGTTTCTGTATCCCATGTAATGACTTTTTCATTCTTTTACAATGAAGACATTGCTGTTCATTGAAATGGTGGCAATAAATAGAGGCAATTTGTTCCATAGAAGTAACCAGATAGCTCTCTGCATTCTTCTGAGTCTGCTTAAGTGTTAAAATATAAGATTGGGGTACACAAATTACGTAACAAATAAAAACTTTCAGTCTTCTTTTGCCTGTAACAAGCAATTTACAGAATCTAAATATTTCTGCATTTGAACATTATTACTCTTAAGCTTTAAGCTTTCCTTTGTGTTGTACAACACTGGATACATTAAGTTACGAACTTAACTGTCTGTTTGACTGCTCTTTTAACTGTACATCATTAAATATTTCATTCATATCAGGTGGATACTGTCTCCTTTTTCAGCTGTTTTATGCTTTCATGTGGCCTGCAATAACAAACTTTCTCATAAAGTTTCTGACCTTAATTTTCACAATTTGTCTGACCAGAAGCACATAACGAAGCAGTTGCTACTAAAAGTATTCCACAGTTTACAACAACCAGACTACAAACTAATAGGGTCTTCTAGTAATTCTGATAGTTATAAGCTGGGACTCCATATCCACAGGGGATGTAATAAGCTCAAATTAAGCACTGCTTGTTATTTGTTCAATAACAAGAGCTACATATTGGCCATTTCTGTTTCTGTCAACAAACACATCAGTGATGCTCTGTGGTGTTCTATTTGATTGTGTTGGTGGTATTCAGATTTGAATGATCAAAGTTATCAAGCATATTTTGAGCGCTGTGTATTACACATTTTTACAGCTAATATCTCTTTTTTATTCAAGTAGAGAAACATGAAGTGATTTAATATAACTTCTTTAAATCTGGTTCTCAGAACAGTGAATACAGAAAAATAACTCTGCAAGAGCAGCCAAAAAACATCTACAGCATCTAGGATACAAATTACATTGTCTAAAAGCCAACACCAAAGAATCACTAGCTATCCAACATTCTGTCAAGAATAAAAAAAAACTCAGGTTTTCCCAAATTATTATTTTTTTAATTAAAATTTGGTGGCATGCTCAGTTTCTGAACACATCCCATCCACTATTAATGATTTTAAAGTCTTCAAATTAGCAATCAGTTGCTACAATTAGCAGAACAAACTGATTAATCCACAGAAGCTTTACAGCAAACACATTTCAAATGTGACTACAAAAAAAAAAAAAAAAAAAAAACAGCAAAAAAAACCTAATTCCTCAGAAATAGCATGCAGAGTTTAGATCAGAAATCTATAAACCTGGAAGCCAGATAAAGATGTTATTATTTAAGGTATATAGTCATTTTGTAATCTTAGGATTGAATTCATAGGGCTGATATTCTAACCCTAACCCTTCACATAACACATCCTTCCTTCCAAGAACAGCTAATGACCTGCTCATACTAAATATGAATGTCAGAAGCGTAATCAATAAAATCCATGACCTTCATGCTAATCTTTCCCTATATTCCCCAGATGTAGTTTTATTAACAGAAACATGGCTTAAGCCTGACTTTCTCAATAATGAAATCCTAGCACCTGGCTATGACATCTTACGCAATGATAGAACAGCAAAAAAAGGAGGTGGTGTAGCTTTACTATTTAAAAATCTACTAAATGCAGAAAAACTGGACATACACATACCCTTATTAGGCAATGCTGAAACAATAATAGCAAAACTAAAAATTAACCCTAGAAAGAGCATCTACATAATTGGTTGCTACATACCTCCCGGCAACAATATACCCACCCTGGAGACCCTACTTGACTGGGCCTCAGATTTCCTCCAACATGAAACTTTCATCTTGGGGGACTAAAACATTGACTGGATAACTTATAACTCAAGCTCACCCAGTAATTTCATCAACCTCCATGAATATTCTCACTTTATTTAGTCTCCAACAAGAATTGACAAAACCACCAAAAGACAGTCAGTACCCGACTGGATCCTGACAAACAGACTCACTCTCATCTGTCAGTCAGGATGCCTCCCTGATAGTATAAGTGACCACTTACCTACATTTGTAATAAGACATTGCACATATCAGGAAAAGCCCACCAACTACCAGATAATAAGAAAGAAAAAAAAATTTCAACCCATTGTGCTTTATTAATGCACTAAAGCTGGACTCCTCTCAAGAATCTTAACCTTGCTGAAGCTGTTCAGAACTTCAACTCAACCTTCCTAGATATCTTAAACTCCCAAGCTACTACTAGAAATATTAGAGTCAAGTCTAACTATGCTCCCTGGATGAGCAAGGAGACTAGATCCCTGCTGAAATCCAGAGATAAAGCCTGAGATCACTGGCACAAAACTGGATCCCATACAGATAAACAGACATACCTGGAACTCTGTAACAAGTCAAAGAAGTGTGTGAAAATAGACAAAGTTGTCTACTACCACAACATGCAAACTAAATATCAAAATGACCCCAAAAAATTCTGGAGAGCCATTAACAACATTCGTCTTCCTTGAAAAGCTGGTACCTCCACCAACATTATCTGATACCTCACTCAATGTTCCTACTGCCTTCAACAAATTCTTCATAGAGTCCATATTGACTCTTGCTAACTCTCAGAACTGTTTATCCTCCAACCCATCTCCAAACTACAATGCAACAAATAATGCCTTTAGCTTCCATCCTGTCTTTACTGACACAATTAAGAAACTTCTTAAGAAACTAAAATCCACAACCCTAGCCACTGATAAACTTCCAGCTGAATTTTTGAAAATAGCTGCTGATGCCATTGCATACCCTGTCTTCATACTTATCAACCATTCAATATCTGAAAATCTAGTTCCTAAGATCTGGAAAATTTATCACATTCTACCACTCCACAAAGGAGGTAACTCTAGAGTGTTAACCAACTATCGGCCTATAGCTATACTATCACCTCTGTCCAAAATACTGGACAGGTGTATACACTCTCAACTCATGGACTACCTCACCATCAATAACCTTCTTACAGACACTCAACATGGCTTCAGGTCCCATCACAGCACCAGAACAGCCCTCATGTCTTTCACTCACACAGTAAACAACCACAGAAATAATGGCAACCATGTCTCGGCTCTCTTTCTTGACCTTTCTAAGGCATTTGATATGGTTAACCACAACAAACTCATCAGTTCCCTCTCAGAACTGAATCTCAGTAAACCTACTGTTACCTGGTTTCAAAGCTATTTAATAGGTAGGCAGCAAGCTGTACAGTGGAGGCAAGAGTTCTCCCCTTTACTACCAGTAACACTGGGTGTTCCTCAGGGCTCCATCCTTGGTCCTTTACTTTTCTCTATCTTTACTAACAACCTCCATTTCTCTAATCTACATGCCTCAGTCATCCAATATGCTGATGACTCAACACTAATCTGTTCCTCTCCCTCTCTCCAAGAACTACAATTACTAACACAAACCTCTTTCCTTTCTGTTGAAGAATGGCTTATCAACTCTCAACTAATACTCAACCCCAATAAAACTAAACTTCTCATATTCCATCCTACCAGTCACTCTACTCCCTTACCCTCATTTACTATAATTTCTAATAACAAAATGACTATCTCTCCTGTCAGTCACACCAAACTTCTAGGAGTAGAAATGGACTGCAACATGAAATTTGACGTTCACATTTCAATCACCATAAAGAAAGTCCATAAAAAATTGGGGGCACTATAAAAAAAATAAACAATTCATCACAAACAACACCAGGCCTAAAATAGCACAATCACATCTCATGTCTTCTCTTCTGTATGCCTCCCCTATTTTCACCGATCTTGGAAAGTCTGATTTAACTAAACTTGCTGATTGCTATAACAAAATTGCAAAATTCGTTACCAATAGCCCACATCAAACACACCATTGCTCAGCTCCTAAACAACTCAACTGGCTTGAACCTCCCCATCTTCTCCTTTACAACCAACTCCTACTAACCTATAAGATGTATTTCCCTGATAAAACCCCTGCACTACAAAACCTAA
Organism: Protopterus annectens; assembly: GCF_019279795.1. NCBI lineage: Eukaryota > Metazoa > Chordata > Ceratodontiformes > Protopteridae > Protopterus > Protopterus annectens. The sequence goes on along the minus strand of NC_056730.1, from coordinate 1,046,467,615 downwards.
TACATTCCTATTCCAGTACTAGGATCCTATGCACTACAAAATCTAATACATTCATATTCCAGTACTAGGATCCTTCACACTACAAAATCTAATACATTCTTACTCCAGTACTAGGGTACTATGCTCCGCCTCCAGCAACAAACCTCTCCTTCAAATCACTAAAACCAACAACTCTGCAGGAGCCTCCCTCTATTCAAATTGTATAGCAAAAAAGTGGAACACCTTACCAGTAATATAACAGCCACATCATCTGTGGCTCAGTTTAAAAAATCACTAAAAACACACATTCAAGCAAACTGGATTTGCAACTGTGACTCCCCAGGCTAGTCTATTTCCAACTCCATCTCCTCACCCAGGACTAACCTTCCTTCCTCACTCTCTGACTTTTGCTCACCCACAATTAACTTTTCTCTCTCACTTTCTGACTATTGACATCTCTCTATCTTGCTAGTCTCATTCCTCATACTTCTCTCCTACTCTTCTCACCTAATACCTCTTCCAAGTAGAGAGACTTGTGTATTCCTTTATTTGGGTCATAACCTGAACATAAGGAATGTTAGTTTTGGATAAACTGACTAAAGAGTTTCATTGATTTTGGTTGACATGTAACTGTTACTATTGTAATCTTAGCCTTAATTTAAATGTATAGTGTTATTCTGCTCTTATGAAGCTGTAGATGATAATCTATGTTATAAGTGGACATTTCTCCTGGTGGATTTACAGTCTTGCATTCTTATCTTAGATTTTATGGATGAAAAATTTTTATACTGCTCTTCATTTGTCATGTTTTTGTAATTGTTAATGTTTGTTATATGTGGAGCTTTTCTCCCTGGACCTCTGCTGAAAAGGGACTTTTGTCCAGTTGGACTTTCCTGGTAACCAAATGTAAAATAAATAAAATAAATAAATAACTATTCTATTAAGTACTGTCTGCTCTTTTCAAAGTGGTAACACACCTTTGAACCACAACAATATCAAACTGACATGCACATAAAACAGACACCAACAGGAAAAAGCACACTTCAAAATTCATATATCTTCCAAAGAAGTCTTAGTCATTGCATGACATAATTTATAAAAGGTATAGCTGGATCAATTTAACATCTCATTTTATCACGGACTGCAGAAAGAAACTAATGACAAAAGAAAGATGCTTAATAACATGAAGAAGCTCCTAATGTAGCAAAATATCTCTTCAAGATTTCTATTTTCTGCTGATTCAGACATCAAATACAAGAACATGACAATGACAGTTAATTCATTGGAGAAAGCAGAAAATAAACTAAAGGTACTAAACTTATAAAAATAACATTTCTCAGATAAAAATAACACTTAACGTGAAGTTTCTGGATATGGACTTAAAGATTTTTGTTTGTTTTTGTTTTTATGTTAGTTTTCTTTTTCTTTGTATATTGTTGGGGGATGGTGTGAAGACAGTTTACATTCCATATTGCCTAACAGTATCAGATAGGTGTGCTGGTTTATTCCAAACTAGCAGTACAATTATTTCAGATAATGAGTACATCTTTAAAAAAAAAAAAAAAAAAAAAAAAAAATATATATATATATATATATATATATATATATATATATATATATATCTTTAGTTAAATATTTTTTTCATAAGTATGTAAGCCATCATGTGACCAATATAGTATGATTATAAGAAACACATCTATCAAGGAATATACATAACTTACTGCATTTCAGGAACAAATAGGTCCAGCAAGCTTATACTAATTCAAATAACAATAAATCAGCTGGTATTTCCATTTTAATGCACAGTAGACAAACGAAGCAATTGAACAGTATACAGATCTTTAAGGTAGAATATTTTGTTGCTTTAAATACTGGGTAGCAATATATATATGGACATTGGTCAAATGTGCGCCCCCTTTTCAAATTACTATAATATATTATTACTATACTATAGAAATATTCAATGAGGTCTAATAAAATTGTATTTAGCATTTATAATACTACCAGATTATTTCAGTATCTTCACAAAACTAATAAATCAAATTCTAGCTCAGTCTCACACAAGTAAAGTCACAAATTGTAGGATCATAAGATCAAAGGACGTTACTAGGCTATTAGCCCTGAGGCCCTTACAAGCCTAGACAAGAATTTAGTCCATGTTCCAACAAATGTTCCTTCATGGTCTAATAAATATTTAGTCTTAAAATCATATGCTATCAAGCCTAATCAATATTGGGTTAAAAGGCAAATAACTATTCAGAATTGATATCATTGTCTACCCATAACATTCTAAAAGTGGAAGAATGACCACTATGTCAAGGTTGTCATTGGACTACAATATGGTAAAATGTCATTAGACTACTCTATGTTAAAATTAACAATTTATTGTTTGGTTAGAATTGGGCAGCCACGGTGGTGCAGCGGTTAGCGTTGCTGCCTCACAGCAAGAGGTTCTCTGGTTCGATCCTTGGCTAGGGTGCCTTCTGTGTGGAGTCTGCATGTCCTCCCTGTGGTTGCATGGGTTTCCCCTGGGTGCTCTGGTTTCCTCCCACATCCCAAAAGACATGCTGTAGGTGGATTGGACACTCGAAATTGGCCCTAGGTGTGAGTGCATGCATGTGTGTGCCTTCTTTGGAAGGTTGGGTGCTGGGCTGGCAACTCAACACTGTAAAACTCCACTGCCAATCATGAGCAGACAGGTGATCCGCTGTGGTGACCCCCTAACTGGGAAAAGCCAAAAGAAGAAGAAGATTAGTTAGAATTAAGATGTAAAACACATAATTTCAACTTAAACATATTTTCTGATATAAACCAATAATTTAAAACCATTTAACTAACTTTTGGGAGGTGAATGGGGATCAGACAATTGATTTTCTAATAAAACCTTCTTTAAAGCATATGCTTCATCTGTCGTACTTTATCTGTATAATGCAGAAGTTATATTGACCAGAGCAAAAACATTTGATGCAGGATTACTTCTTAATTTTGCAAAAACTTCTAATAGTGCTATCTCTGATACATATATAGCACACTGATTAGAAAAGAAATAAAATATTAATGGCCTAATGCTTGAAAAATTGACCAAATTCATTAAGATTCAAAAATATAATCATTTAAATGTATGCATGCAATTATGGTAAGCAGCTTTCATCAACTGTAAAATTGTAGCACCAATTTATGTTCAAATTTTTGGAAAAATAAAAATCCCAGGTTTTATAACACTTTAAATTTATATTTCAAACAATGGATTATGTTAAAACTAGCAACATACCAAATAATGGGCAGGTAAAGAGATGACCTCTGTTTCTTAATCTCATACTTTATCTAGAACATTATTCTTGGATCTATACACTTTCTTTAAACGTCCTTCAGTTGATTTATTCAATAATAAATATATCATTTATTTTGAGAGGATCCTTTATTTTAGCAGATAAAAAAACTTTTATGTGGATTTCATGTCAATATTTGAAAAATTATAACAAGAAACTGGATAAAGTATCAGCTGCAGTGAAGTAGAAGCATTACCTCTTATAGAAAATCTCTACTTGGACTTAGGAATCAAAATACCTGGGAATGTAAAATTTCTGGCTTTGCAATATCATAATGACTCATACCAGTCAATGGACTTCCAAGCGAGTTGAACAGTAAACAGTATGTACTGTATCAATTGCAAATTAGTGGGTATTGTTAACTTTATTAGTAATAGGCACAATTAGTTTCTTAAAAAATATTCCACATCTTTTCTTCATCAGGAATTCTTTATTTCCTTCTATCTTGAATGGAACAAAATCATATATAAGTAACTCAGAAGAGATATCAATACATTACATTATGCCATTTTTCAACATTTTGTGAACCTGTACATGAGATATGTTGAATTACAATCACAGTTTACTACATTAAAAATAGCGGATGAGGCCATCAGATATGCTAGTTATTAATTATTTATTTATTTATTTATTGACATTTGTTTATCAAAAAAGCCCAGCTGGGTCAGAGATACCCATTTTTAGTGGAGGCCCAGGGAAAAAAAGCTCCAGTGCTATTACATACAGTATATTCAATCAAAGTCAGAGACATAATAATAACAGATAAGAGAAAAAGAACATCAACCAACAACAGATTACAAATCAGTAGATGAGGGAGACTACGAATGGATGTAATTTGGGTACAAAGAAAAGTCAGACGTTTTGTTAGGAGAAGGATTAAAATGGTAGTAATGGGAGGAGAGAGGATGATTGATCAATCCATCCATCCGCAACCCCTTTTCTCATTTTTTGCACAAGGAGTCAGGGTGTCACTTCAACAGTGACAATAACCTAGAGCCAAAGTTTACACAGCAGAGGGGCTAGCCCTGCCACAGTAGCTCTTCCATGCCGCACACTTGCACAATCACACATTTGATCAGTTTAGGGTGTACAATCCACTTACTGCATGTCTTTGCAATGTGGGAGGAAACCAGAGCACCCAGAGGAAACCCATGCAGACACAGAGAGGATATGTAGACTGCACACAGAAGGCACCCCAGTCAAGAATCAAACCAGGGAACCTCATGCTGTGAGACTATAGCACTATCCACTGGACAGAGGTAGCAAAAGTATTAAAATGGAAGAATGAGAAGGCAAGAGTGAGTAGTGAAGAAATGGGACAAGATGAAAATATAATAATGAGTGGAAAAGGAAGTCGGTGTAGGAGGAGATTTTATCTTCTTTTCATGAGTTTCAGGTACCCAGCAATTATCCACTTCATTTTTTTTCTCAAAGGAAACAAACAGTTCATTCAGTACTGGTGCAGACTGCCGAAAGGTTAGAGTACACTGTAACCATGAGAGTAAAAACCTTTTGATCTGGAGGAAATATGGAACTATGACCCAAATTTTACAAAGCTTTATTCAAGAAAATAAAAACATCATAACGTAGTTGAGTGCTTTCATTCGTTAGGTAGTGGTACATGGTCAAACTTCTTCAGAAATACAATTCTTAACTTGGAGGTTTATTTATTTAAGACTTTTCTCTGGCTATAGAGTGGGAGGGGTTAGTTCTGCCTTATCTGATCCATTTTAGTAAGCTTTTTACATTCAGGTTCCCATTCAAGCCTGAGGGTTTGTCAGCCTGGAGTTTCACCTGCAATCTAAGTTCTTTGACTTCCATCTGGGGGTTGGTATCACTGTGGGGGATGGTGACTTTGTCCAGGATTATGAAGAGGAATTTAGTGCAAACTAGGCTGGTATATTTGTGTTTTGCTAGAGCGCTTTTAGTATCTTGGTTTCTAATGGCTTGGTAGTGTTCCTTGATTCAGTCGCTTAGTTTTCTTACTGTTTTGCTACATGGTAGGCTCAACATTACTCACAGACTGCTAGGTACACTATGTTTATAGTGTTGTAGTCGAATACATGCTGGAAGGTGAAAATGTGCCTAGGGGATTTTAGGGTGAAGTGTTTCCCTTTGGCTTTGTACTGGCAGCAGATGCATTTGCAGCAGGTGTACATGGCTAGAGGCCTCTTATTATTAGGGGTAGTGGTTGGGGGGGCTGTGTCAAATATAGCCTTAAGAGATAGTGTTCTCTTGTAGCTGAAGGCTGGCGAAGGTCCCAGTGCTTTTTGCAGTTCGTAGCTGCTTTTAATGATCTCCCAGTTGTTTGTCAATATAGTTCTGATGGATTCTGAGTCCAGGGAGATTGGCAGGGGGAATCTGGTGCTGTCTTTGGAGGCTGTGTTTCTGTTCATGTTGTGGAACTCATATCCTAATATTGGAGGGTATCTGAGGAGTCTGTTATTTGAGATCTCCCTCCAGATACTGTTGATCAGTTCCATGGGGTAGTGCTTGTCAATGAAGAGCTCGGCTAGGAAGTGGCATTCTTGTATGAATGTTTCCTCTTCACTGACCATGCGGCTTAACCTACAAATTGCCCCTTTACTATGTTCTGCTTTATGACAAAGGGGTGTTGGCTGGTGTAGTCGAGGTAGTTGTTGCTGAACATCTATTTCCTGTGTATGTTGGAGGAAAATGTTTTGGAGACCGGGTCTAGGGACAGTGTGACATCCAGAAATTGGACTTCATTCCCTTTGCCTGAGAGGGTAAAATCCAAGAAGTCTATGCTGTGGTTGATTCTGACTAGAAAGGGGTCAACTTCCTCAGGGGGTCCTTCCCAGAGGAAAAGGATATCATCTATATAGCATTTATATAGACTGGTGGACTCAAAACCCGCAAGGTTGGTGAGGATGTCTGTCTCCCACAGCTTAGACTAAGTTGGCATAAGTTGGTGCCATTCTGGCTCCCATAGCCACTCCTTGGAGTTGTTGGTAGATCTGGCTGTTGAAAGAGAAGAACTTATTTTCCAGTACTATTTCTAGTAGTGAAATCCATGTTTGGACTTGGTGTGGTGGGGTTTGGGTGCAATTGGCTAGGTATTTTCCCACACTGTCTAGCCCCTGTTGGTGGGTGATACTGGGGTACAGTGCAACTACATCCAGTGTGACAAGGGTGCAGTGGTTTGTAATTGGGTGTAGCTGGTGGATAGCATTTAGGAATTCCCAGGAGTCCCTTTGGTAGTACTGGGACTTCTGAACTATCGAGTTTAAGTAGTAATCCAGAAGTACCAATATATATTATGTTTTGGTCATTTTAGATGCCACTATGTATCTCATGGGTGGGTTGTTTGGGTCTTTGTGCATTTTTGGGATCCCAAACATTTTCCAGATTTGGGGAGATGGTACTGTCATGAAATCTAACTCCCAGTCAGAGATAAAGTCTTTCCGATAGAGGTCAACCAATGCTTTGTTGTTTAAAAAGCTTAGGTCGACTGTCTCTGGGGACACAGCTTTGTAGTATGCTGAGTTGGAAAATGTGGCCTCCATCTTGTTGATGTAAGTGCTGTTGTCTGTTAGAACAATACCTGCTCCCTTGTCCGCCTTCTTGATAGTAATGCTTGGCTCATTTTTGAGCTGTTGTAATGCTTTTCTCTCAAGGGTTGAGAGGTTAAACCACTTGGTGCGTGGTTTATTTTCCAGGGAGGCTCTGATTTCATTCTCGCAAACCTTGGAGAAGATACTGAGGGTTTGATTGAGAGGAGGGTTTAATGTGCTTCTTCTCCTTGGTGTGCTGATGGTATCACTGTCAGACCCTTCCTCATCACTGTCGGATGGGGAAGGAGGCAGTGTCTGGTCTGGGAAAGTGATACTCCTTTGTGGGGGAGCAGTACCTGTAGCTGTCTGGTAGCTTGGGCTGGTGGTCCCTAAGTGCTGACTGTCATACCCTTGGCTGTCTGAGAACCCTTGCTCATTAAAAAACATATTGCTTTTAATACCTTGTTTAAAGTTCAATTTTCTGCAAAATAGTTTCAGGTCCAGTATTATGTTTGTGACGGAGGCCCTTTGGGTCAGAATAAAGTTTAGTCCTTTTTTCAGTACTGCTTTGCTTTGTTCATCCAGTTTAAGTTGCGAGAGGTTGAAAATGTCCTGGGTGGGGGAGGGATCAGAGGTGTTGTCTGGTGGAGTTAGCGTCTCCATCCTTGCAATCTTCCCCTGCCTCTTCCTCTCCCCCTCCCTCTCCCCCTCCCTCGGCCTCTTCCTCTGGGTGTCCTCAACTTTGTTTGGCCATTCGGTGGGTCCTGGGATAAAAAATGGTTTGACTGGGATTCTGTGATCCTATCCACATTGGGAACTGGTACAATTCTTGCCGACCATAGGTTGTCTATGCTTACCCTGTAGTTTTCTGCTGTGCTGTTGCTTGTTTCAGTGGTTGTGAGCCTTGGGAGGCTAGGCTGCTCTTTATCCCATGGAGGGCTGTAAGTCAGTGTCTCCCTCATGCTTGTATCCCTTTGTGGCATCCTGTGAGTGTTGCTATTGGGCTTAGAGTTAATTTGCTGTTGGTGAGGGAATCTGCCATTTTGTGAGTAGGCTTTTACCGGGTAGGCTGCTTTTCGTTTGTACTGCTCTATGTCTTGGGCTAGCTTTTTCTTATGTCCAGCTTCCTTTGGTTCATCTTCTTTTTATTAGCATAGATTCTAACAGTAAAACAATTTTCAACTAAAACTGCTTTCAAAATTTGCACAGTTTAATTACTGCCCAACAGAAATCTTATGATCTTTTTAACTTTATATTTTTATTGTGTTTGAGCTTTATAATCATATTAGAGGCATTTCAGCTGTGTTCCATCATAAATTTTGCAAATAAAAAAGCTAGGAAGATTTTGTTACTTATATTTTAAACAGAGAAAATAACAACTGACCTATTTTTCAAGGCTGCATGTTAAAAAAGGTAGAGGGAAATGATAGCTGAATTAGGCTGGCTGTGTCGCTAATGAGAGCTGATGTCTTGAGTATGAACCAAATCTTCTCAGTTCAAGGAGTGACTCAGGTAAAGGAACAAGGTTGTGAATAAGTAACCAACACAAGCTTAAGCAGACTAAAGAGTAGGTCAAATGTTCCAAAATAAAAAACAAATAAACACAAAAGGAACACTCTGCAAGCAAGAAGTACTTAACAGGATTTAATGATTTAGTGTTTTTTGTTCTTATTACAAGAACTTCATCAGAATAAAAAACATCCCTGCTAAGCTCAAATAAGCTAAAAATGTAGGTGTGATGGGAAGTGTTCCTGCTTCATTGTCAATTGCTTGAATGTCTCTTGGTTGGACGTAAACTTTAACTCATCTACATCTAGCATGAACTTATATGGTTTCACACAACTAATTAATAGCCCAGCACATTATAGCAAGGCATCAAATTCTCTATTAGACTGAATCATAGCATCAGACTCTAGCAAATACTCTATCACAGGTACAATGTCAGACCCTCTTGATGATCATCTCCCAATCTATATGACTAAACATCTCACACCTCCAGTTAAACAGCATATTTATAAAACAACACATAACATTTCCAAGTTTAACGCTGAAATGTTCATTACTACACTATTATCTGTTAACTGGACCTACCTAAAAATCCTACTCTTAGGTGATGCTGTAACTGAATTCAATACAACTTTTCTAAATATCCTAAATAGCCTTGCACCTTCTAGGAGGAAGAGAATGAAAATGAATAATGCAATTTGGCTATCCAAAAAGAGTAGAATGCTAATGCAGGATAGAGAAAAAGCATGGAAAGAATGTCAAAGAATATAAAACACCTCAATATCTTGAAAACTTTAGAATGCTTCACAATTGTACCAAACAGCAAATAAATTAAGACAAAATATGTACTATAATTTTCAGAATAACACTATACACAACACTAAAAAATTTCGACATCCATTAAGGAAATCTTACACTTCAGCCAAAAATTCAACCCTAACCCCTCTCCTGATAAAAACCACTCAAAACTGCGGTACAGTTCAACTCTTCTTTTATAAGTAGTATAGCATCTTCGATCAAAGATTCCCCAACATCTAATACGAACCCTGCCCAACAGTCATGTATCACCCATCTACTTTCACATTCAAACCTGTGCCCGCATCCTATATAAAACTACTCTTAAACAAACTTAAACTGTGCTCTTCTTCAGCTGATGACCTTCCAAGTGAGTACCTAAAAATAGCATCCAGTAACATTGCCTATCCTGTCTCAGTCCTTATTAAGAGGTCCATCCAGGAATCCCATGTTCTCCCTCTGGAAAACAAAATCACACATTATACAATTCTTCCTCTAAAACGTGCACGCTGATTGGCCAGCCCAACCAGCGTGCCCGTTGTAAATCCCTCAATATACTAACGGAAAAAGGTCCGGTCGCCCGGACTTTTTCCGTTAGTATAAACACTAATCTCGCTATGTTAAAAGAGTTTAACATAGCGACACAGGTTTAAAAAAAGCAATGCAAATCTCTGTTGCTTTTTTTAAAGGTGTCTCGCTATGTTAAACTCCTTTAACATAGCGACAGTGTAAAGCAATGGAGATCTTGCGATCTCCGTTGCTTTAAACCTGTCGCTATGTTAAATGGGTTTAACATGGCGAGACAGCTTTAAAATAAGTAACGGAGATCTCCGTTGCTTATTTTAAAGCTGTCTCGCATGTTAAACCCATTTAACATAGCGAATAAAAGCAACGGAGATCTTGCGTTCTCCGTTGCTTTTGCCCACAACTCTGATGTACTGCGAGGCATCGCAGTACATCAGAACTGTCGTGAATACCAGACAGCTGCGGAAGGGCAGCAAAGAGGCATTATACAATGCCATTATTTAAGAAAATTAATTATTTCTTTTCTTAAATAATGTTATTGTATAATAGCAATAACCCACTTCTGGGTGTGGGTAATGCGGGATTTAACCACGGTTGTCTTTGTTTGGTCCCTCGGGCTTCGCCCTCGGGACCAAACCACGCCAACCGTGGTTAAATCCCGCATTACCCACACCCAGGCGTGGGTTATTGCTATATTATCCCCCCGGCACACAGGAGGAAATTCAACAGACATTAATAACTTTATACCTATAGCAATTTTATCTCCCCTCACTAAAATACTTGAAAAATGTATTCAAAAACAATTGCTAGACTATCTCCTGCAGAAAGAAATCTTAGCCCCTATACAACATGGCTTCCGTCCTTCCCATATACTACCACTGCCCTTTTAACCTATATAGATTCTGTCAATAAAGCTAGAGTCTAGAGGTAATGGCAAACTAGTCTCTTTCTTATTTCTTGACTTGTCTAAAGCCTTCAGCACTGTTTGTCACAGCAAACTTATATTTCAAATGTCCTCACTAGGTCTCTCTTAGCTCACCCTTCTATGGTTCAAAAGCTACCTATCCAACAGGTATCAGTCAGAAAAATGGCACTCCACACTCTCCCCTTACCTCCCAATGACCACTGGTGTACCACAAGGCTCTATCTTTGGTCTCTTCTTCTTTAACATTTTCACCAGCACCCTCTATACTCCCATACAACAGGCAACCTTAATACAATACACAGACGATTCCACTCTCATTTGCACATCTGACAACATGGAACACCTCCAAAAAAATTACTCAGGGAGTTTTAACAGTCACTGAAGAATGGTTTCATAACTCACAATTCATACTCAACCCAAAAAAGACCCAACTATAACTTTTTCCCCCAAATCCCTCTGTCATGAAAAAAAAACAACATTTAAAGTCCTCTCTGTTGATAATACAGCCATTGAAGTCACTTCTCATAGCAAACTATTAGGGGTAATAGTGGATGATAATCTGATGTCCCATGGAGACACTGGTGTATTTGTAGAAACAATGTCACAAAACCAATCAAGGCCAAGCAGATTGTGGAATGAAGGTGAACAAGTCCTTGACATTTGCCGTGACCAAAATATCATTCATCTCATATTGTAACTCCATGGATTTGCTGAGGAAGTCTCAAGAGTCTTTTAGGATGGTAGAAACATTTTTGATGAAAGGTTTTAGTTTCTGGTCAACAAAAATAGCTACTGGTTCCATCTTGAAATCACCCCCTTATATAATAAGTCTCATTGTGGGATTAACTCTGTCCTTATGAATCTTGGGTATACTTAAAATTATAGCAATACATGGTTTCTTTGTGGTCAGAAATTTTATTCCTCCATTGAGATGTCACCATTCAAGAATAAATCATAAAGGACTATATCGATAGGTTGGTATGAGTGATGGACTTCATTTATACTCACTATCTGATAAAAACTGTAATTTAAAATGAGACTTTTCAGCTTCCCAATATAATCAGTTTTGTCCATCAAAGCAACCCCTCCCCCTTGTCAAGTTTCATGATCTTGATCTCAGGGTTTTGTGACAATTCACAAAATGCTTGCTCTTTTTGAAGGTTAAATTGTAATATTTACTGTATGTTCCACTTTGTTGTATGGCAAGGCAAAAATGATATTTATACAAAATCTTCTCAGCGCAACTAAAGGTGCTTGTAAAGGTGGGTTTCACTGAGGTCTTCACAGGACACCCAATGTAGGTTGTACTGAATTAATAGTTCAATCCACTAACAAAGCATTGTTGAGTTTGCATAGAAAGATTTTCAGTTCAGTTATAGTATCAGTTATGTTATTGTGCAGGAATGAAAGTGAAACCTTTTTTAAATAACTGTTCATGAACCCCAGTAGTGGTGCTACAACCAAAATTAAATATATTGAAGGCCAAACTTTCATCTTGGTTGTCAACAGACGAAGGGACATCAGTAGATGATATGCAGAAAAAAATCAATTAGATCAAGTAGTGGGAATCTTGTGTGCTTGCCTTGGTTCTGTTTTGAATTCTGTTTTGATGAGCCATACTGCCTGCTTCTGTTCGCAAGACTCTTTAAATGTCTCAGAAATGGTTCCTCAAAAATGATGTAGAGGATGCAAGAGACCTGATATCACCAGTTGCATATGGATCTTAGTGTGAAGCAACAGCTGTGGTGTACAAGTGACTAACCACAGAGGTCTTAATGTTGTTATAAACAGAAAACATTCTCCCTGCTGCATATTCCTTTTTGTCTCATTTAAGTTTTTTAATTGTCCAGGAATGTACATAATCAATATGTTTTGGTAACATTAAAAAAACCTCATTGTACTCAATATTGCTTTGTTTTAATTAAAAGGTTGGATTTGATGTGATTATCCATTTCTGTAATTTCTTTAAGTTCATCTAAAGTATTGTTATTATACTTTATTAATACTATGATATTCCAAATAACTCCTCTGGAAAATGTATACAGTTCCTGATGTAGTGGTGAATCCTTCCTCGTCTCATTAGGAAATTTGTGGCCCAGAAGACCCTTAGGCATAATATCTTGTTTAATACATGCCATAAAAACATGTCATCTAACTGAATGCTGTTAAATTTAGTAAAGCTCTTACCAAGAGTCTCAAATAGTTGCTGTAAAGTTCCTTGTTATATTTCTGCTTCCTTGTTGCCCTGCAGAAGATCCAGATAGTGTTAAAGAGACTAAACCAGCATAACCAGTTATCCAGATCTCATTTTGATGTAAGTGAATCAAATTTTGTAGCCTATGAACTGTGTCCTGATGGTGACTGAGTATTACAGACCTCCTGCCCTATTCTGGATCTCTTCACCAATGAAGGACTCTCACAAGAAGCAGTATTCTTTGTCACAATATTATTAATTCAGGCACTCAGGCTGACAGTATTAGAATTAAAAGTTCCTCCATTAAAAAAGGCCAATAACCGGATGAAAAAAATAATAATTTCCAGGATGTTCAAAGTTATAAATCCACAAAGCCTGCTGTCTTGCATATCAGTGGAAGGCAGCACATGAGCAGAATTGGAACTGCCAAACAAATCTTTTGATGACATGACCACCCTTGAGGTAAAAAACAAGAAGCACAAACCAAAGAGTAGGTCAAGTGTCCCAAAATGAAAACCAAATAAACAAAGTTAGAACACTCTGCTAGAAGTACTTGACATAATTTATTGACTAAACCCTTTCATTCCTATTACAAGAACTTCATCACAATAAAAGACATCCCTGTAAAACAAGCTTAAATGTGCTAAAAAGAATGTGTGACAGGAAGTGCCAATGTTTCAACCTACCAGACCTTCTCTTTATAACTGGCACATGTGCATTCAAGCCAGGTAAAGCATCAGAGTTTAAAAGTTTGCCCTTCCTGGGTTTAGAGGAAACTATGGCTCTGGTTAGATAGTTGCAACCAAGCAAGAAGAGGAGTGTAAAAGACAGGGATGTCAAGAATCTGTGATGTAGGCTTGGTGATCTTAAGCCAGTAATGGTAGCCTTCATCATGTGTGGGTGGTAGCATGCCTATGTACAGGGGGAATGTAGGCATCTCTGGGGTGATACAAGTACTCATGTCAGCCAAAAGGACGGGTTTAGGGTCTGACTAGGAATGCCTTCTTTGCTAGATTGCGTGAGAGAACACACTCAGCCCCCATTTTTACCTGGGTGAGGTCTCCTCCAGTCATCTCTTGCCATCACATTGCAGATCCCTGGTAAAGGGGGAATTGAATGAGCTAAACCATAAGGGAGACTTGATGGTCAGCAGGCAAGGTGTCAGAAATAACATAGAACATTAATATTTGAATAATCTTCTACATACATGCTGGATTGGTAATTCATAGAAGAAATTAATTTATTCAGCAAGAAATGCATCCATAACAGAAAATATTTTATTGAGGTTACATCATACCAGCTTCAGTCAAATGGATTAATTCCTTCAATAAATTACATTAGCATGGCTGTAGCATCCACGGTTTCTGGACAAATTTGTAGTGCCATATTCATTCCCTATATGTTACTGTGGGGTTAGGGAGTGCTAAACATAACTCATATTGTAAGACAAAAGAGGTGATCTCCCCTTTGATTTATAGTTCTGTTTGTTAACAAAATGTGAACTGGAGTCTTAGACATCACAATGGCTTATTGAAAATACAACAAAAATTGTTATGGATTGTTGGTTCAGCCATGAAAAGACTTAGTTCAAAATACAGGAATTAGCCAGCAATATTTTATGGACTCTATAAAATGTTGAGATTTATTCAACTGCTTTTAAGTAAGACCATATAATTTTCTTCTTAAAAAAGAAAACAATCTAAATAATTTTGTACTAGGGAGATGACAAGAGGGAATGAGGTTGGGGTTGACTTTCTGCTGTGTTAGTTTTTCATGTTTCCATATTACTTTATCACTGATTACTTTAAAATCATGGACGTTGCTTCAGAATTTTTTCCTGTTTTTATATTATTAATAAAAATTATGGTGACGCATACATAAATGACAGTTATAGGAATGTTTTTTCAAATTAGACTTGAGAAATCATTAGTATAAAGAAAGAGAGGGAAAACGTGAAAGTGGTAGGCCCCTAGGGTACATGCAAGAGTATAAGTCACTAGTGAGGATGAAAATTGTTTGGGACAGAGAAAGGACAATGCATGTCTGGGCCGGTTGTGGGAAGACTAGTTGATACACTTCAGTAGAACTGTAGGACTTCTTTGGACACCATTTTCTTATGTTTGGATATAAACATGGTGTATCAAACAGGAACAGGACTATGTCTCATTGACATCACTTGTCATTGCAATTCAACAACAACCTATTGTTCCATTCCATATATGTTGCTGTAGGTTTAGGTAGTGCCACAATAGCAGTAGGGGTCATTGGCACTGTGGTTAGCACAGTGACATAAGCATATGGCAAGGTCACTGTTGCAACAGAAGATACAGTAGTAGTAGTCTGAATACCTGGGTGGTAGGTTATGATTCTGTAAGAAATCATCCTAAACTTCGGAGGCACAGTGGAGTGGCATTCAGCATTGTTGTATCATAGAACTTGGAATTATGAATTTGTTTCCTTTCTGGGGTATAGTTGGTGTGGAGTTTGCATTTCTGGCACATCTGATCAAGGATTTTTCAAAGAGGTATTTGGCTCCCCCTACATTCCAGAGACATGTAGGTGAATTGTGTGTGTGTGTGTGTGTGTGTGTGTGTGTGTGTGTGTGTGTGTGTGTGTGTGTGTGTGTGTGTGTGTGTGTGCGCACGCGAGAGAGAGAGAGTGCAAGTGTGTGTCCACATCTATACAGTCTGAGTGTGCCATGCATGTGTGTAAGACTGTTTCTGTGCCTGTGTATCTGCAAATGCCTGTGTTTGTCTGCCGTGTGATGAACTGGCGTCTCATACAAGATGGGATCTTCCTTACTCCTATTACTTGTTGGGAGAGGTTCCATCTCCAACACTCTAACCCTGAACACAATTGCAGCTTTAGGCTGTAGCTCAGGGGAGCATGACTCCCCGCTTTTGATTCTGAGACTGCAAATCTCTCAGTCATATCAATTTTTGTGATATGTACTGATCTGCAATTGCGTACCTAAATGCTTTTCCCATGGGCTACACTACAATAGAAGATGTTTTTTTTTTTTATCTTTCTTTTCTCTGTTTTTTTGGCCAGCAATATCACAGGCTGCAACCAAATTGACAAAAACATACCTCTCAACTGTACAGCAGTCACTAAAAATATACTGCTTTTGAACTTAAAATAACAGGATACAGCAAAATTCTGAGTAGCCCTTTAAATTAGAATTGCTGGTGTTCCATTTTGCCATCACCAGATCTTAGCTGCGTGGTAATATCACTGAAGTTGCAACTACAACTGAATGTGAGCAGGTGTGGAAGTTTTCAGTCTTCCTTGGTGTTTGCTGAGCGTGAAAATTATATGCTGTCATAGTTACATAAGCAAGAAGCAAGAGCTAGAGACAGAGAGAGAGAGAGAGAGAGAGAGAGAGTTTGCACATCTGTCCAATTAGTTGGGTTGGGGAAAGGATTTTTTTAAAATGATACAGTTACTGTTACTGTCTGGTCATAGGAATTACTCATTCTGGTACTCCACCTCAGACAGAAGGAACCCAGACAAGTCAGCACTCCATAATTTATATGCACTCAGTGTAGTACTGCAGTTGGAAGCAAAATTAAAATAAGTAGGCCGCACCTCTCAGCTGTCTGACTGTGGCTCATATTTTTACTTTACTCCTCCTGTGGATTTCTGGCAATTCTTTGAGTATTGCAGTCAGTAAAGAGAGATACTTAAGTTTCAGACTTTTTCCTATACACTGTACTAATTATTATTTTCTGAAATAGAGGCACATTTTAAACAGTAAACATACATATAAACGTAAACTGCTAAAAACGATATAGAAATAAGTTTGACTCACACATGATGTAGAATACAGTATGAGCTTTGATGTTATTGTTGTATCCCGAAATGCATACAGATGTTTTATTTATGCATATAATTTATTTATTTTATGTATTTATTGATTTATTTTATACTTCAGCTAACCTAGAAAGTACTGTAAAATTACATCTTGAAACAGTGGCTTTATTAGTTCATTGGATCCTGCAGTGAAGGAGTGCTTGCTAAAGCACTTTAAAAATCTGAGAACTTAGTTCTTGAAAATAATCAGGAAAAAAAAAAAGATCTCGGTAAGTTATAGTGTTACTGGCCGATGATGAAGAGGACGAAGGCTGTGAACTGTTAAAAAGCTTCTTCTTGTGGTATGAGTTTGATTCTCACAGTCTTCATTTGCCTACTATGTGACCTTGAGCAAATCACTTAACCAGACAGTGCTCTGAGGCAGTTTGACTGCATACTTAGTCACTACCCATAAATCCATTTAAAAGGGCACAAGGCTAAGTGTATCGCTAGGCTGGTTGTGATAGTTTGGTTTTGCAGTAATGGAGTCCCTCATTTTGCTTATGTAAATTCATTAAGACAAACTCATCAATGTTACTTTCCTGTAGTTAGTGAATCATAGGTTCATAGGTTGGTACTAGGCTATTGGCCCTAGGGCCTATACAAGTCTAGTTATAACAATTCCCTGGCTATTTCTTCCCACAATATTTACTTCCCTGAAACCCTGTCTAGCAGGGTGACTGATGTGATCCTGGGGTGAATTTCCTATCTCCCATCCAGTCATCAAGGTTCCTTTTGAAGAGGCCCAAAGAGGTGCTCTGCTCAACATGTATGGGCAGTCTATTCCAGAGTCTGGGGAGTCTCTGGATCAGGAACCTATCCCTCCAGCATGTTTTGTTCATTGTGATGACAAGGTTTAGATCACTGGAACGTGTATCTCTGAAGGATTGGGATTTCTTTAAGGGTAGCATGTCCAACAGCTCTGGGTTTGACATGGCCTTGTATGTTAAGATCGCCCCTGACTAGACGATATGTGACAGAGTATAGGTGGATTTTTTTAGATGGTCAGCATAGGGCATCTGCTTTAGGCCTGTGATTCTATTAGTGAGGTATTTCTGTGGCCTTTCCAGTTGTTGCAGATATCTTGAGAGGCAGATATCTTGAGAGGTACATACCAAACAGGGCGTTGTATTCTATAATGGGTCTAATGAGGGATGAGTAGAGTGGGACAATGGATGAAAAGCCCTTTGTGATGAGGTGTGCCACATAGAAGGATTTCCTGACTGTTGTGGCGATGTGGTTATCGAAGGTGAGACCACTGTCCACCTGTGTCCCTAAGTCTCTTATCACACTTTTGGTGTTTAGTGTACTGCTACCTATGTGGTAATTCACAGGTACATGTTTTTTCCCAAAGGGGATAACTATACATTTCTTGGCATTGAGCTTGAGCCCATGGCTCTGGCACCAAGCATCTGTTTCTGTAAGGCACTTGTAGAATATCCACATCATTTGGGGATTCAATAATGGCTCCCAGTTTGCAGTTATCTGCGAACTTTGTTAGCCAAAGTACCTTAGTGTTGGCCTGTACTTCAGAGAAGTAGATGCCAAACAAGAGCAGTCCCAGGAGTGAATCCTGAGGTACTCCACTTGTCACTTGTCTGGTGGTGGATTTGGAGTCAGCTACTTTTACAGTGTGGGTTCTGTCAGTAAGCCAGTTGTCAACTCATTGAGTAGGGATTAATGCTCAGCTTAGTAAGTTTATCTATGATTCCAGAGTGGGGGATAGCATCAAAGGCCGTGGTGAGGTCCAGATACACTGTGTGGACCACCCTACCCTTGTCCACAGCTCTGGAGTCTGATTCGAAGAAGTCAGTCAGGTTCAGGAGACATGATCGGCCCTTCACAAGCCCAAACTGCGTGGGGTCCAATGTTTGAAGGTTGCCAATGTCTTTTTTTATAAGTTCCATGTTAATACGTTCCATGGCCTTGTAGATCAGGCTCGTCAAACTGATGGGGTGGTAGTTCCTGGGATCCAAGCTGGATCCCCCCTTGTGGAGTGGGATAACTGTAGTTGTGCGCCACTCAGTGGGCATGAAGCCTGAGGTGAGGCTAGGATTAAACATGACATTTAGGTGAGGTGCCAGTTCATTTTGTAGTTTTGTCTGGTTCCATGGATGCTATATTCTTAGCTTTGGAGAGTGCGTTTTTTTACCTCTGTGGCCGTTATTACTGGAATTTGTCAATCTTTCAGTATTGAGATGGGCTCTTTAGGAGGTGAGAGGGTGGTAAAGTTTGCACTGAATCGATCTGCCAGGATATTGGCAATATCCTTGGATCAGTATATTTAATGCCATTCTGTTGTAGCTCAGAGCAGATCTGAGCATTGCCATTTAGATTCCTGACATAACTATAGAATGTGTCTTTGGATGAGGGATCTCAGCTCCTTACTGAGGCTGGTAAGCGAGTTTTTTACATCTTGCGATTTTCCTCTTTTCTGCAACAGTTTCTTCCTTTTGTTGTAAAGTTTGTTTATGGCAAGGGACCACTAGATCGGCTTCCTTTTTTTGGAGGAGAGTGTCTTGGTTCTATTGAGGCTGGCACAATTCATGCACGAGTGGATGTGCTCGTACAGTGCCTTAGTGTAGGATTCAGCAGTCAAATTTTGATTCTCATCTGCATGGGTGTCAGACTTGAATAGCATGAAGTTGGCTTTGGAGACTTTTTTTATGGAGGTTTCCTTACTGGGTGGTGGGGGTGGGATGTGGATGTCAAGGGTAATAAGCAGCCTTTGTAAGTCTCGAACCCAGGACCCTGCACCATAGCCACAGTGATTTACCACTACGCCATATCATCTGCATTCGTTCTTGCTTTATTTTTTTACTTTAATTGTATGGATTTCTTTTCAATTTTTCATATATATTAAAAAAAGCTTTCATTGTTTACAGTCTTTTAGTTGATACAATAATGTGTCCCAGGATTCAGCAAGCTCTGCACGGTGTGCAGGAATAGTGCAAGAGCTGCTGCATGCAATATGGCCGAGGAGCGATCCAGGAATGAGCTCTCATGACGTGCACAGGTGCTCCAATACTATTCCTGCATGGACACAGCTCATGTATGCTAATTACCCCATTGGCAGGTAAAAACCATACAAATGAGGTGAATTAGAGATCCAGGAAGCATGCAGGCATTTGTGCAGGAATAGTGTAACCTGCAGAAATGTATTCGGTTACTAACCGAATACATTTCTGCAAATTACAAAACGGGGACATGACAGCTCCAAAGAAAGCATGTATTCAATGTAGTAGGCATGCCAATGGCCAAATATATGGCCATTGGCATGGTAAATAGTTGCAAAATTATAAAAAATAACTTTTATTTTTTTTGGCTGATTTCGGCCGTTTAAGCATAGGGCAGAAGTGTGCAGATGGGATTGGCCCGAAAATAAAAAAAAAATAAGCTGGAAATAAGCTTTTAAACCAAAATCAGCATCCTGCCATAATAGTCAATGGCATGCAGAAGACAACAATACCATTGAATAGTGGTTACTAAGGGGGAAGGCTGAGTGTCAGTCTTGTAACCATGCATTAGCAGTCAGTTTTATGCAAATGAGGGGACTGATACTGAATCACAGATTTCCCCTAAGTGTTAGCTAGCACCCAGCCGTGTAAGTGCAGTAATGCCATGGTGCAAGCCTAAGAGGTAGCTGACTTCATAAAGGGGTGTGTCATGCATGCTGTAGACTTATTGGAGCTCTGTGGCCCGTGTTTGCACAACTAAGGAATGGGGTGTGCCTGAGGCTGCCTAGCAGTATTTACATTGCCTAAACTGGTTTTAAAAAAAAAACAGGAAATAGCAGCTCTGTTTACATCTGAGCACTGGGTATGTGCGGCACGCCTCAGGGCTTAAACTAGAAGGCAATGGGAAGGGAAAACAGCAATAAGAAGGCAATCAAGAAGAACTAGCATAGCTGGCAGGTGAAATGTATCTTAATCTGCCAGTTACACAGGCAGCAGCCCAGCCCAGCACACCACTATTAACTATGCAAACACCTTTCACTCTGTTTTTTCCCACAAACTCTACACCACCGGTGTACACAGATGCGGACATTTTACCAGACAAAACTAACAAAATGATAGGGGCTGCTGTCACTCTCATACATCAATATGTGGAAGAGGCTGAGGGTGGTGAGGATGAGAATGCTGAGGACCAACCCACAGTGAGGAGAAGGAGAAGAGTGTACAGACCCAGGGTAACCTACCAGGGGCTACATGAGCTGGAGATAGTGGAGCACTATAGGGTGGACATGGACCTCCAACAGCAAATTGTTGAGTTGTGCTGGCCACGCCTCACACACAGAACCAACAGAGGGGAACTCATCCCAGTGGATACCAAGTTATGTGTAGGCTTAAGAATACTAGCCACAGGTACCTCCCAAATGCCAACTGGGGATATCATAGGGATCTCACAGGCATCAGCATCCAGGGTACTCCACCAGTTCCTGGATGCCATGTCAGCACATGCCAGTGAGCACATATATTTCCCCAACACCCATGAGGCATTGACCAGCAATATGCGTCTCTTCCACCAAATAGCAGAATACCCTGAGGTAGTGGGTGCTATAGACTGCACGCACATACACATCAAAGAACCACCTGGCGAGCAGGGTAGGGTCTACATAAACCACAAGGGCTTCCCTCCATCAACTGCCAGGTTGTGTGCGATGCCCAGGGCATTATAATGAATGTGTGTGCTGGCAGCCCTGGAAGCTATCACGACTCCCACATCTGGCATATGACACAGCTGTACCAGACATTTGCCAGTGGGGACATCCCATATGGCCACCTAGTGGGGGATGCTGGTTATGTACCGGAGCCGTGGCTAATGACACCCATCAGAAATGCACACACACCTGAACAAGAACTCCATAATGAGGCACATGCACAAATGAGAATCATAATAGAGCATGTTTTTGGGATGCTCAAGTCACGGTTCCAGTGCCTGGACATATCCGGTGGAGCCTTGCAGTACTCTCCAGCTACATGTGCCCAAATTTTCATTGTATGTGCCGTGCTACACAATATGATCCTGTGGAAACAGCTGCAGCAGGAACAGCACGGGGCAGGGCCACACAGCCCCCCTCCATTGCCAAGGCCAGCACAGGCACAGAGTGACTCAGAGGAAGAACAACCTGAGCCTGCCCATGTGGGCAGAAGGAGGCATGCCCAATATGCCCAGGCTTTGGCAAAGAGGCAATGCATAGCACATACACTGACATGATAGTAACTCAGGAAATAACATCTCTCTCTCTCTGACTTGCACATACAGTAAAAGGGATGCCAAACATGACACTACTTGTGCTTTACCATGTATAGAGAGTGTATTATGTGCATCCAACATAGTCAGCCCTCCAGCACCATTCTCAGTACTGACACAGCCACAAGTAACTCACTTTTTCCTATCAATTGCTGAATGGAGTAGTATGTTCTGCTAGTCATAGCTATGGTATGGATGTGAGCATGCAAGGGAATCGGGTGGCTGAATGGGATGGCAGCAGATAGTGGACACGTATATGGGCAGCATGGAATCCATAACAAATACTGGTGTTAAAATAGTAGTACTAGACAAGGTAACAGATCCCACTGCAGTACATCTGGTGGTCTAAATGTGTGTCCATAGGACACACACATGCATGTCAGTGAGGTTCACATACCCAACAACAGCCTCAGCCAGCAGGACAGGTGTAGATGACCATAAAGAAAGGCTGTGCTAAGGCCTCCAATTAATGGCAATGGATAACAGCCTCCCTCCAGACCTACACAGACAGACTACAACAGGTCAGGCAGTTGCATGTTAGTTCTACAGGGTATGGAGTCTGAAACTGCAATGTAGGTCAATAAAACCAAAGATATGTACCCTACTGATATGCCTCTAGTCTCCATAATAGGTCAGAATACAAAACTAAATGGAAGCCAGCAGAGTACCTGAAATACCAGTACAGTCATAGCAAATGTTTACAGTTGTCAGGTGTGCACCCCAATCCTATGTAGAAATGCAGTAACATGTATGAGTGGGGTTAATAACAGTGGAGCACAGATTGCCTAAGCTGGCCCAATTTACAGGATAGATTGTTGCATGTGTACAATATGCAGGGCTCTGTGTGTTAGGTTGTTGTGTGTTGTACATTGTGTGGAAGTGGTCAACGTGTAGGCATGGAGGGTTGTGTCTCAATGGCCTGTGGCCAGTACTGTTGATGACAGACCCAAGTTCTTTGTGGCCAGTACTGTTAATGACAGACCCAAGATTTAACAACTGCAGTGCCAAACACAAAGCATCCCAGCAAGACCCAATCCAGCAGTAATCCATACTAATTGTTTGGATGTAGTATCTGTCACCATCTGAAAGATGGACATGGCATGAATGTGGGCTTAGACATACACAAAGTACACAGGTGGAAGTACCATAGACAGAGAGTGCATAAAATGTTTCTGTCAAATGGACACACCTTTGGAATTGTACATACAGGTTAGCAGCACATTAGGTGTCTGTGTAGTATAGAATACTGATATATTCTGGCCAATCACTGAGAGACCACAAAAGGCACAGTTATGAAGTAATGAGAGACTGCCTATGTCCATGCACAAGGCAGCATAAGGGGAATGTCCCAGGTATATCTGTGGGTCAGCTACAAGAAGCCTCCATATCACATATGCACTCAGCTCACCCCACCATCATCCACAGGTTTATCACAGGTCATATCCCTGCTGTTGGGAATGAGTGCAGCATGACCCCCACTTCTGTATGGGAATACCTACAGAATGCAGCATGCTGAAGAGGTGTCCTATGCAGGTGTGTCCCTCCCTAGCTGTAAGCAGCACCCTGCCAGCATTCAGACCAATGGATTAATATGGACAGGAACTATTGGCATTAACACCTCCCACACTTACCCTGTCACCCCAGGGGAATCCAGTGGCTTGCAGCCTGGGACTGTAGGAGCGACAGAATGCACTGACCTGCTACAGATGGCCTGCATCACTACCAAATGCCCTACAATCCTCTGTCAAAGGCCTGTGCCTCACCCACACTGCTAATGTATGTTATCTCATGGGGTCCCAAGTAACAACATAACACAGTCCACAGAACAGAAATGCAAGGCCTTGTCGACAAATCCCAGTAGCATGCCGACCATGTCCTACTGCATGAACTGTGGACCAACCCCTAAATAATGCTGGGATGAAGGGACAACTATAGGGATACTTCCCAGATATCACTTGCATAATGTTAGGGAGAGGATAGAATAACAGAGTGTGGGGGGGGGGTGCAGAAGCATGGACGCCATGGAGTGTGTGAAGTCTGAAACTCAGATGTGTGCCCATACTACCCATGCCTGCAAACCCAGCAGTGGGTGGCTACAAACCCGCTTATAAACCACAATGTGAAGGGGAACTGACCAGATATATGAGCCCTGCCTCTGGGGAACTTGGGTGAATCTGTACAGCTGAGAGGTATGGCCACAGCAGTATATGGCCATTCTGTTATGTCGATAGATGTACAAGCAGGGGATTCTCAGCCACCACAGTACCAAGGTGCTGGACCATTTACACAGATCCATCAGCAAGTGTCTGCAGCTGCCCCTCCAGAATGGCATGAGTGTGCAAGAATATGTAGGCTGCAGACCACAATACTGGATACAGCTTCATTCATCTTGTATTTCCCTAGAAATAACTGCAAGCAAATAAGTATATATGTTGGTAGTTGATGACATAATACATCACAGTGTAAAACAGTACATATGTCTGAATCTCTTTGCTACCACCAACCATGTAACACAGGCAGTACAGACAGCAATAGTTACAGTATCCTACTATCTGTTCCCCATTGTGACTCCATATTGTCAACCTATCTACAGATATCCTGCAGAAACAGGTTGCTAGCTGTAGGTGTAGAACACAAAATCCTGCACTGGAGGATTCACACACTCAGTACAGAAGGTTATACTGGGCATCCTCCTACACTTAGAGGAATGAAGCCCATGTCTGACAACAAAATACAGAAGTTCATACTGGCCATGCTCCAACACTTAGAGAAATGAAGCCCATGTCTGACAACAGTGGACTATACATATCTATCAGTCGCAGATGTCTGTGCACATACACCACATTGCACACCATCCATGCTTTGCACACACATTGGATAGGAATACACACACATATCCAAGACCAACAAACTATAATAGGTCAAACATACACACACAGATATGTGAGGAAGAGAGAGGCAGACAGTGACAAAGGGATTGCCATCATGAGTCCTGTCCCACCCACGACACATCCAATTGGCCAATATCACATGTACTGATGTCAGTCACTGTACACATTTGCTTTTGGTAGCCCTCAGCACTATAGTGTCTGTGGTGCTTGTGATAACTGTGTAACATGATAGTACAAATCAGTATTCATCTAGCATTTGAATACACAGTGCTGTCAAATGTAAAGTTGTGTGTGACTGAGTGTTGTGTGTTCCAAGAGGAATGGTTTATGGCCCATTCACACACACTGCACTTCCCATGGCCCATGTTAGCACTCATGCTGATGTCAGTCATCTTAAAATAACCCTCTGGCCAATTATTGACCCTATAATCTCCATGTTGTGTGCAGTAATTGCATAATGCTATAGTATAACATGCTAGTTAGGTAGGAGTTCTAATCCCAGACATGGCAACTGTGTGTGTGTGTGTGTGTGTGTGTGTGTGTGTGTGTGTGTGTGTGTGTGTGTGTGTGTGTGTGTGTGTGTAGAGATTAATGGTTTTGAGGCCATTCACAGTCAGCACACCTCACATTCCCCAACTTTTGCAAGCCTGCTGATGTCATTCTCCTTGAAATACACCTTTGCAGAATGACTAGCCCTATAACCTCTATGGCGCATGCGAAAACTGCATAATGCTATAGTGTAGCATACTAGTTAGGTAGGAGTTCTAAGCCCAGGCATGTCAACTGTGTGTGTGTGTGTGTGTGTGTGTGTGTGTGTGTGTGTGTGTGTCTGTGTGTGTGTGGAGATTAATGGTTTTAAGGCCATTCACAGTCACTATACCTCCCATTGCCCTACTTTAGCAAGCCTGCTGATGTCATTCACCTTGAAATACCCCTTTGGAGAAGGTCTAGCCTTATAAACACTGTGGTGCATGCCATAAATGTGAAACAATGTAATAGCAGTGACTACACAGCTATGGGTTTGAATCTCATCTGTGACAAGTGCTTGTGTGTGTACCTCAAAGATTTTGGCCCCATTTACAGCCAGTACACATCTCACAGTCTGAATTTAGCAGTCCTGCAGATATCATCCATCTTACAAGTACCCGTTGCCAAATCTAAACCATGTCACGTCAGTGGTGCATGTGGTAAATGTGTAATATAATGGTCTGTAAAGATTGTTAGATAGAGGTTTGAACCTCACACCTGGAAAATGTAAATGTGTGAATAGGGTAAAATTATTTTTGGGATGTCTCACCCACTATATTACCCAATGCCAGTATTTACAAGGGCTGGTGATGTTCCTCACCGTAGAAGTATCTTGGGACAACATCCATCCAATAAGCTCTGTGGCATGTGCGATAAATGTGGTACACTGTAGTAGCAATACATAGCTAAGTAGGGGTCTGAATCTCATTACTGGCAAGTGTGTCTGTCATCAGTATCCTGTATGGAGGTTGCTGTGATTGTGTAATGACATGATGCATTGTGGGGTGGGCTAAATTATTATATTGATGATCTACTATATGTCACAATGTCCACCTTAAAAGGACAACAGATTTTAAACAGGAGAGAGGCTGGTGTAGACAATCCATAGCCTTACATGTGACATTATGGATCAGTGAACAATATAAGCAAGCCTTGTATTACTCAGAGAACACTCTCCACCCATGTCTCATACACAAACAGACTTGGCTAGGCAACAAAAACTATACTGGTAGTTCCATGCATATTGCCCAGAGATAGTAACCATGGTGTTATTGCAGTGGACTACATGCCTGTTGACCATAACACTGCCACTGACATGAGAAAGTACTGTAATGTGTAACATCTCTCGACTGTGTGTTATCCAGCAAGGACATGGCACCCTGTTTCATCCCTACAATAGGCAAATAAATGCTTATAATGGCCCTTTTGCTATATTCCCCACTGGACACCTGCAACAATTGCATGTGGAACATCTGTGGTATCATTCCTATAGCCAATTGCATGGAAACACACTCCTATAACTAAGCACTTCATGTGGGTGTTGGGCCTTTTCCTTCACTGTGAGCAGGACTTCATGGGGTTGTTTGACAAACAGCATCACAGAGGGTAGTTGGAAATACCTCTTACAATATACAATGTGGAGACAGGCCAACAAACAGGAGGGGGAAGTTCCAGACATGTGGACAGAATGTAAGTATTGCTGTTCTACATTTGAAGTAATGTTGGTTTAATTGGGTTTGTGTGGATATGGCTGTTCTACCTGATTTTAAGTCTGGCATGATAGTGTTATGTGGTTGAGGAAACTCTCACCTGTAGGGCTATCTGCAGACTGTCCAGAGTTTGGAGTCTTACTTGTGTTGTGTTACTCACACATTTCCTATCTTTAGATATGCAGTAGCATACTCTGATGATTGCAGTCAGTACATGGTGACATCCATGTGAGTTACTGACTTCATATCCCTCAGAAGAGATATGTCACAACAAACCCCATTACACCAGGACATTTCTCAGATTATCACAGCAATATGTCAATATTGGCGCTGTGTTTGTACCTCTGTCCCCCAAGTCTGTCACACTTTGTCCATATGTCATCCAGTAAGAGGTGCATATGTACAGTACATCATTATTTATTGACATCATACCTGGTAACAAGTCAGTGAGATATCAGAGTGCTAGACATGTTATGTATAGTAGGCCTCATATTTGAGGGCAAAACCTGGACATTCTGTTGTAGTGTGTACAGTAGTGAGGTCTGTGTACTTGTGATTGTTGACAGAGTGTGTATTGTGAATATGTTATTTGGCGTGTGTACAGACTGTGGTAGATGTCATTGTCCTTGGTCATGTTCTATCTGATGCTGCATGCTGCTCCAGTTTATGGTACCCTATCAGCGTACATGTTTGTAGGGTCAGACTGACACATGTCCCATACCACAGTCAGGCATTAGACTACACTTTGTATTGGCCCAGTATATGTAGAGTTACTGTGTGAGTGGCTCACATGAGGGTGGTATTGTTCACACAGTACATATACTGTAATATTACTTAGGCTTACCATAATGTGACTGTGACTGTGTTCGGATTGGTTGTGGGTATGCACTTTCACACTGGTGTATGTTACTCCATGCTGTTACATGCCTGTAGTGCCTGCTATATTTGCAAGTACATGTGTATTCCCCCATAGGAAACTTGGGTCAGTGTTGTGGCAGTCTGCCTGTAGTTTGCACAGTGTTTTCTGACATGCCTAGCAGCTCAGTGTATTTACCTAGTGTGATGTTATGTCCAGATATTTGTCAGATGAACTGTTGCCTGGCCACTATAACTGTTGTGTATGTCCGAAAAAGCAGTGGTATGGTGTAAAGATGTATGTCACTAAGTAGTGTGAAGTATGTGGGCTTGGGCCCTCTGCTCCTCCGGTTAATATGTGTTAGGACAGACAGGAGTGTGTGAATGCCAATTTGCCCACAGATAGTAAACACGGGCAAAGTGAATGTCAACTGTGTGAGGTTATCTATTCCAGTATTTTGGTGATATCCCCATTTACATGGCTGTAAACATCCACTTTGTCAGGCTTGATCCACACATCTTGCACTAAGGAGTTCAGTGTATACCCCTGCAGTGACCAGATTGTGCCAGACTGTCCATGTTTATTTGTCATATCTCTGCTGTATTCCACAGGATCATTACTGTGATTTGTGTGGTACTTTACTATGATGATCTTATGATGTCTATCAGTAACTGATGGCATACTTGTCAGTATCAGAAGTGACTGTTAACACAACCCCTGTTACTGTAGCAACATTCCAAATTTATACCTGCAATACTTACATGACATCCCCTTGCACTAAGAGGTTGTGACTATTGGTGCTGAGGTATGACTCCAGTACAATGTTATGGTTATATGTTTTTATCTCTCTCTCTCTCTCTATATATATATATATATATATATATATATATATATATATATATATATATATACACACACACAATATGTATATAAATATATATGTGTGTGTGTGTGTGTGTGTGTGTGTGTGTGTGTGTGTATATATATATATATATATATATATATATATATATATATATATATATATATATATATCCATATCCTTGTTATGTGTAGACATGACTGTTGTATATACCTTCCAAGATGTATCACACCATATTTATCTGATATGTGTATATTTAGATATAACAACATACTTGATTCAACACTATCACTAACAAGTACTACACAATTGTAGAAATCAAAGCAGTTATTCAATACTATTCAGTATGTGTACTGACAGATATATCAGAAAAAACAACAGCCATCTTCACAGCTGTGATGGCTTAGTAGTTAACTGCTGTGACTGTAGTATACAGGGTCCAGGGTTCAAGATCTACAAGGGCTGTTGGATACAGACTGGTTAAGGCAGTTTTCATCAGCTTTAAGTGTGTTTGTGTGGATTTTCCTGATGGTAAGCAGTGCTAATGTACGGTTAAACAAATAGGCACTTACACCATGTAGGCTTCACGTACTAGTGTGCAAATCAGCTTAGCCTTTACATTCAAGCAATGGTTACACCTGTTAAGCACAGCTTAGCCTTGGTAGCCAGTGATCACATTCCAGTTTGCTAAAATAGCAGGGTAATGACATCTTTAATAAGTGTATTTAATTCCATGTACATAACATGCTTCTATGTGCTGTCATTACAGTAGCAAGGGGTGTGAGAATACTGCCTGAGTTTATATGGCTGGTACAACAATCTTTTCCTTTTGTATGTGTTTCATACATGGGTAGTATCCCAGGTTATATGCAGTCACACTTGCATGTATTGTAATATTATGTTACTACTGTTAACAGTGCTTTCCCAAGTAAGAGTAGATTGCAGATTGTAGTACTGGAACCATACACCCCTGCATGCAAAGCTGGACTCTGAGTACTGACTATCATGTTTTTGGTGTGTGAGCTGTGTGTTATTAAGTACTTGCTACTGGATATTGATCTGATATGTGGATATTAACTGTAAACTACTATGTGTATAGGACATGTCATTGAGGGCTGCTGTCATGTAGTGATGACATACCTATCAGTGTCAGACGTCTATCTGTCAAAACATTCATCTTAATGTATAACCTGTTGGCTAGCTGATTTCTGTCTGTCCTCTGTACAGATGGGCAGTTGTGAGGTATCCATCTGGGCTGCTCATAGACAATCTCTGATTGACTGACACTGACATGTCTGCCCAGCTGTGTTATAAATGCTACAGCTAGGAAACCCTACCCTGTATGCACCACATGCCATGTATACCTCAACTAGACTACCACAGTCAACAGAACATGCTTGAGTACAGGTCTCCAATCCAGACATTGGCCATATTATGTAATATATGTTGCATACATGTCAATTGGAGCACCTCACTGGCCCTCTGCAAGAGACAACCAGATTGGGTGTTGCATTTAACTGTTACCCTGAGGATCACTCATGTGGCATCAGTTGATAGATGGCCTGCTGACAAATGTCAGGTGGCATGATACCACTGTACCCACATCCCCTACTCTTCTCATCTCTTCATGGACAATACCCTGGTACACACCTAGGAACACCTGCACCTATGGACCCCAGTACTGACATATGTGTCAGTGTGCATTGCTGAGAATAACAGTGTCTGTGTGTTTGTAAACCTGCAGTTGATAATACCCTTAGGACCTTCTCAAACAAGGCACCCCCACTGCCATAGTTAGAAATGGCCGCTGCTGTAATGCACATTAAACGTACCTTGTCACACTCTTTACCCTATGGGCTACTTGGAGCTTGCAGTAGCAGCACAACACTGTTGTACAAATGGCTAGATAGGCATTGGTTACCCTCTGAGTCCTGACAATTGTGTGCACGTGTGCAAGTGTGTATATTTGTAGGATAAACATTCTGAAGCCACATTCTTCAAATACAGTACACCTGGCCATACAGTATAAGGCATAGTGATATTGCTGACATTAGGAGAGCCATGACAAACCATCACCCTACTATCCTTGTGGCATGTGCAATAAATGCATATCCCTGTAGTAGCACTGATGAGATAGACAAGGGGTTGTATTGCAGTCCTGGTCAATGTGTGATTGTGGTTATGTCAAAGTACTATCATGGGTTTCAGTGAGTACAATATCCAATGTGGGGTGTGGGAGCCGGGTATACTGTCTTTACACCATGGTACCCCCAGTACATGTCCCAAGGTCCACTGTATTAGGACCACTGTCACCGTCAACAATACAGGTAACTGAGTACACTATCCTGCCCAATGATGAATGTGCTGTGTGCAAATTATCTGTAACAGAATGTACTCACTGACAACTGCACTGATAAACCCGGGTCTCTCAGATGTGCCTATGACTGCTATATGTTTGTTAATGTGTATATGACAGTATGGCATACTATGTATTGCCTATTAACACCCAGTACATCCCCCATTACCATACTGTACAAGCCCTGGTGAGACTCGGGACACACTTCATCCTAGAAGCTGTGTGGTGTGTGCAATTAAGAACAAACACATTAGTAGCAATAAGTACCTAGGTAGAAGTTCTACTCTCAGTGTTGTCAAGTAAGTGTGTGTGTGTGTATGTGAAGGGATCTACTTCAGTTTGCAGAATATATATGTCCCAGAAGGTTATCTGTCTGAGAACTGTCTGACAAATGCTAACATTTCAAAGGAATCATGTCATGGAAAGTAATTCCATCAAAACTAATAGTAGATGTGTAAATGCCTTCTTTCCCACTGTATAGCTGTACAGCGATACTGGAGTTTGTATATATATAGTTGGCTGTCGATGTTGTGGACACAGCCACCATCATTGGGGTTATTGTGTGAATCCCGATGCTTAGTCTGCTGTAATACTGTGCAGTGTATAGACACAGATGCATGCACCACCAGGAAGCTGACAAAAGTCTCAATAACCACAATGTGTATTCACTGAATAAACAGCTATTCTATTTGAACCATTGTGAATATTGAGACTTTTGTCAGCTTCCTGGTGGTGCCTGCATCTGTGTCTGTTTGTTGGTTCATGGTTGTTACAGGCACCTTGCCTCATTTTTTACTGTACAGTGTAAGTTAACAGGTTAGGTAGTCATCACTTACACTATGTGCGGCTCTACACCACCCCACACCCTCCAAAGTGTAGGGCTGTGCCACCCACACCAGCACACCTATGTTTAGGGAAGGAGACATATACCCTGCCAGTACCATCATCAATGACATTAAAGTAGCAGACTGATTATTTACTGATGTGATGTTTTGCCTATTATGTCTTGGTGGAATTACATAGGCTAAAATGGGTTCACTGCAAAATTAAGTACATCCATGCGTACAGTATTCTCTGTATATTGCATCAACACCAAAGCCTCTGCGTGTGTGTTATACACAAACATGTGGTGTGTGCCACCCAGTACACTTACCATTGTCCACTGTAGAAGGGCTGCTGACATCAGCCACAATGCACTCACATCTACACTCCCCTCAGATTTATCAGCCATGTGGCACATGCAGTAACTCTTATACAGATCTGTTACTTGTGTTTAGCTGTACCCAGGATATGACATAGTCAATGTGTCACCACAGTGCCATACCCCTTGTAGGATACAAAAGCAGACCAACATCCTGCTGACATGTAGACACCTACAACACAAACTGAATACATTATGGAGACCACTATCAGTCAGTGTTATTAACAGCTATAATGCATCATGGCAGAACAGCTACACATCCTGACATGTAAGCATTAAACGTTCCTGCTGAAAACATGTTACACAGCATTACATTGCTACATCTTAGTACATTCACCCTGTGCATCAGAACCATATAAGCCTGTCCCTGCATCAATGGTATGGATGACAGGGATGTGGCACAGGTATCATCATATGCTCAGGGCCTGTTGTGGGTTTGCCAGAGACCTAGGCTGAGCCATTTGGTTGACATTGTGTGTGTGTCTTAGGGGTTTTGTTATTAATTGGGATATGCAGATGCGGTGTGTGTAGGTATGGAGGGGCCCTAGCTGTATTGGTGATATGTGTGTGTGTGTGTGTGTGTGTGTGTGTGTGTGTGTGTGTGTGTGTGTGTGTGTGTGTATGCATACAGTTTGGCCATGTGGCTGCCCTGTACAGTAGTTTGTAGGACAGCTGCAGACCATACATGGCAGGGTGTGCAGTTCACTGTCTCCAGCCACAGACATGAGAACTGTGCCTGCCCGAGGTTCCATGGGCACTACCAGGTACAAGGCTAGATATGCTACACTCCCCTGATGATGACACATGTCCACTGGATCCAGGTCCCTGTTGGGACAGGCCAGAGCCACATGCACATAGCCTGCTGTGTTGTGGTGTGGAAAGCACCCCCCTGCAGTGCTGGTGCTGGTACTGCCACTATGGGAGTGGCTCTGACTTGTTGCACATCCACATAGACCTCCACTTGTTGGTGTTTTGACCTACGTCCAAGTGGCTGTCACCCTACTCCCACCATATGCCCTAACACGGACATTGCACGGTCAAGGATTCCCACCATCTCACCCAACCATCTATCCAGGACCTCGGTGGGCACCTGTGAGATCATGGATGTTGTCAATAGCAACAGAATGAGTAGCCCTCTGGAGCCTCAGACCCTGTCTGGTATAACATTCCATACATGCCTGTGCCTCCATGATGACCCAAAACATGCATCTGGTGACTCCTGCTGTGGCACTTCTGCCAGGGGCATGATGGCCAGCAGCCCTCCTATGAGCACCCCTGTACATCTGCCTGTGTGGTACCTCACTGGTCTTCCGGCTATGGCTGCTGTGTACAGACACACTTGCCATAGTCCTCACACTGTCCTGTTCTATGCCACCATCCTCCAACTGTCCCTCATCTATGGCCACTGGTGATGGGGTATGTATAGGCAATGTGACTGTGTGCGGGGATGGGTTGATAACAGTGGGATGGCAACCGATGGCACAGCTTCAGCCCCTGACAACCCTGTCTGTGCCTCACCATACGTATCATCATTGTCAGAGTCTGTATGGACACTAACATCAGTTTGCTTGCAGGAGGGACCCTGACCCACCTTGTCACCTATGAGGGGAAAACAGAAAACGTACTTTAAATTCTGTATGTCATTGCTTACCTCTACACACACACACACACACACACACACACACACACACACACACACACACACACACACACACACACACACTTACTTACAGGTGAGGTGGCACAAAGATATTACACAGACCTCTCATTACCCAACTGTCAACATACATGACATATGGCACTCAACAGCATGCACTGTAGCTATACTCAATCCCTGTTACCAACATTATACATCTCTGTAATGTATGAGTTGTGTTAGTAGGTGATTCCCCTTCCCCTGGAACATACTGCACCCATGTACACAGTATTGCTGCGCACCTGTTCAGCACCCTGCCATGTACTGTGCACCATACCTCACAAGTGTACACACCATTGCTGAATGTGTATATGTGCGGCAGTTATGTTTTCTCTGTTGCTCACAGCCCCTATGTGTTTGTCTGACACATACCTGGGTTGATATGAGGACAGATGTCAATAGTGAATGCCTGACATCCGATTTGCAGATCTCATCATCAGCAGTGCATGTATGAGCAATAAAATCCAATTATACTGACAACCTACAAAGCTTACTGTGGCTATGAGGAGTGTACACACCCTTATTGACATGCCACCCTCTTCCCTGATATGCCATGGGGCCACAATACTGCATATGTTAACATTACACACACCTGACATGTGACATATGACCTGTGCAATCAAATGCCGTATCAAACACATGTGTTAGCTGTGCAGATGTTGATTGGGATGCATACAATATGTGGGTTGCATAAGTGTGCACACCCTTATCATGATGGGTTGTTGCAGCACCTGTTAGGTAAACTACAGCATTCACTATTCCTGGAAGGTGTATACTAGCATGGCCCATCTTCATTTGCCATTATTTGGTTACTCTGCCCTACAAATGTCCCCCAACTCTGCCAGATTGCAAGCTCATGTGCACAGCCCTTGGAGGCCACACAGTGCCTTCACTATTGCTGTGGAGTCAGAGTTATGTCTGGCACAATGCATGACTTTGACTGTGTTCAGGTACAGCCATTCTTAGCGAGCTTTGGATGTATGCTTCAGTTCACTGTTGTGTTTCAGGATGACACCCCTCTCCATCCTCAGTCTTTTTGCAGATGCTTGACAACTATGGGCCACACATGAGTGTCATTTTGCAGTGTCCCAAATTCATAACACCATGTCTACTGGCCTAGTTCCTGCTAATGAACAGCAAACCTACAGGTGTACGCTGGCCCATCAAGGTACAGATGGAGATGGTGGGCCTGAGGTAGAGTGAGGTGTTGCTTGTGCAGCACATGTATCTTTATTAATACTGTCTGTAGGTTTCATCCTTGGTCTCGGTACACCATTACACACTGCAGCACATGTCTGTGGGAGACTTGATGTTATGCATATGCTACCTGTAGAGACCCCTGGATGATGTCTCCTGTGGAACAGCTCTTCCATCTGATTACCCTAACCCATAGGCCACACTTACGCAGAGTCTAAGTAATTGTCGACACAGGTACTGTAGTACTTACTAGACATTGCTACAAGTCCCCAGTGTTGCTGCATGTGTCTGGGCAGCCTACATGACCAGTTTGCAATATATGTTGTCATCTGTCTTGGATGGGAATCTGTTTATTTTCTACACTGATGGTGTCCCATACTTCATTGTCACATAATGCTTGTTTGCACTGTTTGCCATGGTATATGCAATAGTGAGGTAAGGCTATGTCTCCCACTCCTGAGTGCTACCTTTTGGATATGGGATCCATTCCATGGTTTGTAACATGTGTTTAAGCCATGGCTGCCTCTGTTGTAGGTGAGTGGACAAATGTCATGGACATACTTCTTGGACAGCAGTACATTACTTGATGTGTCATTGAGGACCCGTACTTGATGGAAGGTGCATACTCAAGATGAGAGAATGCTGCAGTACCTCAAAAACTGTTTCTACAATATGTTATTTGGAGTGTGTGCACACATATGCTACCATTGTTTGTTAAGGTATGTATTCCCCATATTTGCTGTCCTAACATAGGATTCCATCTTACACATTCATTGCTCATGTTAGGATCACATTACAGGTTGTAGAAGTTGTGGAATGTGGTATTGTGATATGCTGTTGTGTAGATCTGTAACAGTTGTCATTGTAATACTGGTATATACACTCACTGTTGTAGCCACTGTATAAGGGCAATTTTTTAGACATGTCCCTACTGTAGGCCACTTGTCCCAACATTATGTTCATCTCTGTCCACACATCTTGCACTGATAGGTTGTTAGTTATACTGCATGACTCTTACAGACCCTTCAGATATGCTATCATGGTCACCACTGTGATGCAGTGCAGTTAACAGCAACAATAAGTGAACACATACAGCATGCATTATTGGTAGATGTGTTAAATATGTGCATGGCAAATGCCATGGCCATAACATGGCCAGTGTATTGGCAAACCTGAAATAAAGATGTCCATACTCACCAGCTACAGGCTTCTTCCCCAGAGGTATACCAGAAGGATCTACATAGTTGTGTGAGAGATGTGATGTCAGTAGCCACACCTGTGCCATTGGTACAGGGTGGGAGCAGCATTTCAGTACATCAACAGTACACACCCACAATACTACAGAGTATGCACATCTGTTCATTACTACACTGCAGCAACTATGTTTTCTGACATATGCATGAAGATACTTTACAGATGAGGATGGATAAGCAACAGTGGTCTACTAATGTGCCCTGGGGCCTTACCTGCAAGATCATTATCCATTGTGTGGGTAGCATCCACCTCCACAATGCTATCTTCCAGTTCTTGACTTTGCTGGTGGGCGGGTGCACCAAGGCTGGCGAGGAGGTCCTCCATATGTGTCAGTGGGGGCTGGATGGCATGATACCCACCTGTGCATAGCTGGTCCCTCCTAACTACAGCAGCACACTGATGGGCGTGGCGGATGTGAGGTCAGTACAATGATGTCACACCTGCTCATGACTGCAGTTATGCAGGCTGACATTGTTTACCCTGTGGACGAGCTCATTCCACAGGTCAGCCCTCTCCTGCAGATCATGGGCCATATGCCCAAAGAGAGTGCCATGCTGATGCACCAGGAAGTTGATCAGAATGCTGTTCTCTTGTGGGGTGAACGCCGGCTGTCACTCTCATGACATGGTACCTGCAAGACATAAACAGGTAAAAAGGTCTGAGGACCTCATACTGCAAGGATATCATAGTTGTTAATTGACATCTCTCTCCCCCCCCCCCACCATATCTGCATAACTAATCTGAACACACACATTAATGGGTATGTTTACACCAAACCTTCTGCTGGGACATATATCCTATTGCGCAACAAATACTGAAATGTGCTGCTATTCATGTTCCATGTTGAAACACTATCATTGGTGGCCTGTTGTTAACAATGTAACCTGCACGCCATTGTAATGGCCACTGTGGTTCCATATATGCATATGTTCTGTTTGCTATGCAACTGTTCCAAATCTGGTGTTTTGGGTTACTGGGAATATGTATGCATGCTGTTATAACTAATCCTGGATTGTGTTGACTATTACTACCCACATATGTTCTAAAACTGCAACACAATAGCACATTTGGGAAGCTGTTCCCAGCAGAACCACCTCTCCCACCTCATCTGGCCATGGCACCAGGGCACAGCACGTCTGGGATCCAACCCGGGACCTCGTCATTTGCTGGTCCTGCACTACCTTCAAGTGGAACCACCTCAGGGGAAAGGGCCTGTCCCCCTCTGGGAGCGCGCACAGACAGGATCCCGTAAGCTGAAGTCAGGTCCAGGGTCTGGTGCATAGGGAAATCTGAAGAGAATTGTGGGATCTGCTACACCACCTTGAGGCCCTTGTGACACATGTAGAGGTTCAGACTGCCCCTCCTGCTCAGCCCCCAGCACAGCCACCTTCAGGGCCATGAAGGTGCAGTGGTGACTGCCCATGGGTGGGGACCTCGGTCCCACTGTGTCCATTTGGGAGCTCATGGGCTTCCAATTTCCAAACATCCCTCCCTGTCCA
>NC_056730.1:1046404693-1046427193 GCF_019279795.1 Protopterus annectens | reverse complement strand
CTGCTGGTTTTACAGGGTTTGTGTGTACATGCTAGTTTTGCATGGAATGCAATCTGTCTGCATAGCTCTCAACTGTGGGCCTATCCACATGATGGTCAGATGATTGGCTGTTATGCTTTGTCTATTTACCACACAGGTCTTGTGTCTGACATATTAGTTACATTATCTCCGTTTGATTGCTATCAGTACATGGCAACATCTATTTGTGTTTCTGTCTTCATATTCTTGAGTAAGGGTATGCTGCAACCAATCATGTAACACCAGAAACTTTCACAGTGTATAACAGCAATATTGCAAATATGGCCCTGTGTTCCAACCTCTGTCCTCCACATATATACCAGGCTTTGTCCAGATGTCATGCAGTAAGAGGTTGTTAGGTAATGGCCTATCATTATTTAGTGCTGGCATTTATATGAGGGCAACAGCTGGACAAAACATGCGTGACCTTGTACAGTCCAGAGGTCAGTGTATGGAACACACTGTTATTTGCCCTTGTAAGACATTTTATAGGGGAGGGGTATTAAATGCTTTTAACCTAGGCTGTTACAGCATGTGAGGAATATCAGTG
Organism: Protopterus annectens; assembly: GCF_019279795.1. Taxonomy (NCBI): domain Eukaryota; kingdom Metazoa; phylum Chordata; order Ceratodontiformes; family Protopteridae; genus Protopterus; species Protopterus annectens. Next base: position 1,046,426,625 of record NC_056730.1, on the reverse strand, counting down.
TTAAGAAACATTGAGGTATATGGCTGTACATTTTCATACATTTCAACATAGGAACAGTGGTGGGCTACAGCTTACTGTCTTACACACAGCTCTGTTTGTCAGTGTAATAGTGACATTTTAAGTTAAGCTGTGTTATGTAACAGATACATTTACGTTGTGACAACTAATACTTTTCCCCCTAGGGGTTGAGTACAGAGTGTAATTGGAGGCTGCTAAACTGCATCTGTAATTAAGTGTTGATTAGTTCTTATCTTAAAGGCAAGTGTTTTTTTTACCGTTGTACTTGAAGGCCTTAGCCTGGACAGCAAAGTATGTTATGTTTTTCACATTACTGTATCAAATGTTTTGTGTGAGAGTTGCATTAATCAGTTATTATGTATTTCAAATACCTAACTGCTATAAGAAATGTCATAAACAATTAAATAGTATACAAATAAACATTTCTGTGTATGCAAACTTGTGTGTGGTGTCATGTCCTTTGCATTGTGTGTGGGTATATGTTTCATGCAATAATTCTCATTTGTAGGAATGAATCCAACACTGGCCATTTTAAAAGTTGGCAAATGTAGGAATAATGGCTGTTTGATATGCTGTGCATCCTCTATATATACTCTTCCTATACATATCTATAAGTACTAATATCTTTATATGTGTGTGTGTGTATATATATATATATATATATATATATATATATATATATATATATATATATATATATATATATACATATATATATACATATATATATATATATATATATATATATATATATATATATATATATATATATGTGTGTGTGTGTGTGTGTGCATGTATCATTGGAATGTTTAGTGCTTCCACATTGTACATTCCCTATGGTAGTCTGACTGTTCTGCATGATATGTTACAGATATCATCCTGACATTTTACAGCTGAGATAGCTTACTTTTAACTTGTTGTAGGTGTGTTGTGCAGGGTCCTGGGTTCAAGTTGTGCAGGGTCCTGGGTTCAAGACTTGCAAGTACAGGTTATTGTGTAGCAAGGCATATCTCTTCAGCTATGGAGAAAGAGGAAATGGCAATAATTACAAGAGATCCCTAATTTGGGCCCCTTTACCCCCATTAACAGTGCGTTTGGTAGATGATTTGCAGTGAGAGGTTCAGAGTGTGGTTCCAATGTGCGAATGCAATACACATTATGTATGCGGAGCAATTATATATAAAGATACATGTAACACTCTAGCTAAACACAGCATATCCTGCAGGAACTTTATTAATTTCACATTTCTAGTTTTGGAAAGTATTGACATATTTTTTGGTGATGCTAACACCTTTTTGGAGGTGAAAGAACTACTCTGGCAGTTGAGACTAAATGCCGAAGCACTTCCAGGACTAAATGAAAATCTGAACATTAAATGTGTCTACTCTACTTCTACTACTACTACTACTCTAATTCCCTCCTACATTACAACAGTTGTCACCCCAACCATCAAAAAAAGAGTGTAGTAAAGGGCCAAATGGTTAGGATTTCAAGACTGACAAGTAGTGACAGTGATTTTGAACAGGAAATGTATACTCTTGTAGGTGTGTTTCAAGAAAGAGGTTACCCAAACAATTTACTGATTAAAATTAGGAATGAAGTACGTAGAAAAAGAAAAGAAAAATTCTTACCTATCTTGCATACCAACACAGGGACTACATTCACAAAATTAAAGGTGATAGATTATGATACATCTTTAGTATTGCATTTTAATTATGAAGCTATACAAATACGGACTATGGTCAACAATTCATGGAACCAGATTTTAAGTCCTGATATTAAAAATATGTTAGGATTGGCCCCTAAAGTGACTTTTTCTAGTGGTGCCAACCTTAAGAATCTATATGAAAAAACATGTAACAAGAAAAGGATGGCATCTAGGATGTCTAAGTGTAACATATGTAAGGCATGTAAGTTTATTAACACAGGGCCATATGTCATGGTAGTGGGATACCAACGTTCGATACCTAGTCCAGGCAATTGTAATTGTAATACTAGGATGGTGGTCTGTATAGCTACATGTTTGACCTGTTCGGCGTTCTATGTGGGTAAAACCACTAGAAAATTGAAACAAAGAATATGTAAGGGACATAAAAAAAAAAGTAAGAAGGAAAGTGCACTTTATAATCATTCAGTGAAATGTGAGGGTTTTAATAAATTCTTGTTTTTTGTTATTGACAGACTTGTTGACCATTTTAGAGAGGGTGATGTTAACCTATACCTAGAGAATTTGGAGTTAGAATGGCAGTTGAGGACAAACGCCACTTTATCTCCAGGTATTAATGATAATATATCATTAAGTTCTGGACTGAAGTTAAGAGCATTGCAGGTTTAAGGTGACCACTAGAAATAATGTCTCTTTTATAATAACACCCCCCTTTTTTGTAATGTCATATATATGTATATATATATATATATATATATATATATATATATATATATATATATATATACAGGTTTAAAATACATATATGTTTCTTTGGTACACTTCTGTTAGTCAAGTTTTTTAACTTATTTTTTTATAGCAGGATTTGCACATATTTATTTATACGTATATTCATTTGTGCATGGTTATATATATTTTATTTAGTCATCCAGTTATTTAATACTATAGTACATTTATTAATGTGTTTGATTGTTTTAACTATATTTCTTTAAGAATTAATTGTCATAGCATTTTATAATTAGTAATGGGCATGTTGTATTTTAAGAGTTGTATAAATGTAGATTTTTTTTGTGTTAATTCACTCTGATGATGCCCTAAGGATATAGGGTGAAAGCGCTTAGTCTGTGAGTAAACAGTTCTTTTGTTCTCCTTCCTACCAGTTTGTGGATTACTCAGCGTTTTGACACTTTTTTTCCTTTTGTTTTATGTGTACATGCTTCTTTGAGCAAGTTTACTTTATTTTGTGTTTTGTGACCCTCTAAACGCACCACATGGCCCTCAAGCTGGCATAGCAGATCTTGAAACTCCCTTTGGAACTCACTATGCACCAAGTCCCAGACCTAACTATGGGTGACAGTTTCCTGTCCGTACCTACTCCCGGGGGGGGGGGCGAGTCCCATCCTCTGAGGTGGTTCCACCCAAAGGTGGTGCAGAACTAGTGGACGGGGAGGTCCCTGGGTGGATCCTAGACATGCTGGAGCCTGGTGTCACGGCCAGATGACGTGGGAGAGGTGGGTCCACTGGGACTGGCCTTCCCAAATGTGCTATGGTGTTGCAGTTTTAAAACATATGTCGGTTAGTAATAGTCAACACACTCCAGGATTAGTTATAACAGCATGCATAGATATTCCCATTAACCCAAACCACCAGATTTGGTACAGTTGCATAGCAAACAGAACACATGCATATATGGAACCACAGTGGCCATTACAACGGCATGCAGGTTACATTGATAGCAACAGGCCAGCAACGATAGTATTTCAACATGGAACATTAATAGAAACACGTTTCAATATTTATTGAACAATAGGACATATGTCCCAACAGTAGGATTGGTGTAAACATAACCATTGATATGTGTATTTAGATTATTGTTGCAGATATGGAGGGGGGGAGAGAGAGAGAGATGTCAATTAACAACTTATATATCCCTGTAGTTCTCACAACTTTAATGCTCATTGCTCTAATCAGTAAGGTACATGTATTATTACACTACCCTATGGCCTTGGTTTGGCCAGTGGTATGTTTGTAAACAAGTGTATACTTCAACTGTCTTATAGCTAAATTCTACATCTCTTACCTGGTATACCTGTGGAGTGAATGTTTGTTAATACTACCTGACTCTTTCTACACATATTCCCAGATTCCGAGTTAATATTATGCAGATACCTCTCAATCTTTTAATGCACACACTCTAATCCAAGCTTGACAACATGGGGGTGGAAATGGGACATATTTTGAATATTGCTCTCATAAACTTGGAGGTCTGATAGAGTGACAGGATTTGTTTTCATATACATTTTCTGAAGGTTTTGAGGTCTGAAAATAAAATGTATGTCATTATCTGCTGACTACAAATCTGAGATCATCTCACTGATTTGCCATGGGGACAGGGAAACAGGCATAAAATATAAGTCAGTTATCTGGAGATTCGGAATTGATGTGTACAGTTGAGAGGTATGATTATGCATACAGCTTACTACCACTCCCAGGATTCAAACCATGGCTGTGTCTGCTAAAAATGCAACAATTTAAGTCACAGTATTGTGTGCTATTTGGATATTGCTGTCTATCTCTTCAGTGTTTTCTGTCTACGTCTCTCGTGGTTGCACAATCTGACCTTGTAATTACAACAGTCTTATACAGACATTCCTAGACATTTTTATTATGCAGCACAGTGTGGGTAACAGAGGTTAATACAACATTACTGTTCAGAGAATGCAACACTAAAAAGGCCATACAATACTAGAGTAAACAAAACCAGTCCAGGATTTAGAGCTGTATTGCCAGGCAGTTACAGTTTTATTTAAATACGACCTATATGGGAATAGTACAACCCATATGCAAAACAGTTTTTATACTGGCAGTTGACTTTCTACTATGTTTATATTTATTTGGTATGACTACTACAAGCGGGATTGTTACTCACCAGCCTCGTGATGCAGCCTTTGCAGCCTACTCGCATGGGCTTCCTGATTCACAGCCTGCTCAGCTGCAGCTGTAAGAGAAATATTTAGCCATACCTATCTATCATATACACAGGCTGGACATTATTAAACAGTTACTGGTATGAGTACTTACACACTCCTGGGTCATCTCCCCTCTGCCTAGATTCATGCATCCACTGATCCAAGAGCTACCTCTTCCTCCATTTCAAGTCGGCATAGTGGTGCCAGACCTGCTCACCAGTCCGAGGGATACCAGTGGCACTGGTGAGGTCACGGGCGAGACAGTCTCAGGCTTCCACTTTATATTGGGAGCCCTGGTATTGGCCCTGTAGCAGTCTCTCATCATGTTTTTTTTTTGCCAGAAGTCCTACCATGACCTTGGACTCCTGGATGCCCCAGCTCTGCACCTGGAAGTGAACTCCCTCGCCAACCCCAGCCATGGTACCTACAGTAGGAAGTTGCAACCAGTTATGAGCTGTATTCCCACCTGTGAGGTTTAAATACGGCCGATTTCGTGCCCTTTGACGTGACTGGACAGTTTTGAATATGCTGAGCTAAGCTAAGCTGCAGACAAACCTGCTTAGCTAAGGTTGGCATTGCTTAAAGGGGCAGATTCAGCACTGCTTACCAATGGGAAAATCCATTTCGCTGGGCTACTCATTGCTTAGCAGGCATATTTACACAATGCGTACACCTGGTAAGCAGAGCTGTGCAATGCTTAGCATTGTTTATTTTCCATTTTATAGACTATTTGCTGTATGGCATTGATTCAGCATTCATTACATATTATAAATTTGTTTACTGTCCCTGACATCCCCCAATGTGCTTTCATTACATTTATTCATGTGTGACTATACTGTATGGGGCACTTGTCTTTATATGGGGATTTCACCACTTTATTCCACTGACACCTCACATCTGGACCTAATGCAGTACTCCGGTTAACAAATATATGCTATTTAGTAGGTAATACAAAAAAATTGTTTATGCACTGATGTCACGTTTAAAATGTGAATTGGTTACAGTGGGGATCAAACTGGAAATGGCTGCTCGCAAAGTGTACAGTCTAACCACTACACTATTGCAATACTGCTTATGTTGGATGTCTCTTGCTATTTAAATTCTTGTCCTGTTTAAGCTGGACTAAGCGCAGCTAAGCAATGGGAACACCTGCACAGCTACGCTTAAACTTTATCGCATTTATAAAAAAAAAAAAAAGTTTTGTTGTGTTAATAAATCTATACCCTTCAGAATATCCCTGCTAATGCTAAACCTGTTGTTTTATCAGCTTTCTGCTTCATGATGGGCATACCTCTCAACCTCTTGGAGCAAAAACTCTGGACAAACCGTAAAATGATGGGGGACAAATAAAGGGACAGATTTTAAATATTGCTCTTACAGTCTTCATTAGCATGGATTTTCTGAAGGATGTGGAGTCTTTTAAACTCAAATGTTTGTCATTATTGAATGACTTCAGTCCTCAGCTATTTTACAGACAGGTGCAGATTTTAGAAGGAAAACACCAAAATATGGGGCAAAACTGTGGACATTCTGTGAAAATCTGTACAGTTGAGAGGTATCCTGATGTGTTGGGAGTGTTACGAGCATTTTATCTCATTTTAATTGCCAAAAGGCAATTCTGGAATGCAGGGTTGTGTGTATTGTGAGAGCTATGCTCTCAGACACACCCCCTGCACTCGTACATGGCTCCGTGTTAGTTTAAGAGCACAGGCAGCGAGTCTTCATGAATATGCAAGGCACACTGTCATGTTGTGCAGGAGCAGTCTCTGCCATGCAGGAATAACTTATTCCTGCATGGCTGCTTGCTGTATCCCAGGGGTGGTTAGTTAATTTTGCAATTTTACTTTTATAAAATAAAAATCTTATTTTGAATATCTAAATGAAGAGTATTTTCCTGCACAGAGATGGCTTTGTCACACACAATTGGTTTTCATTTACCTGTTTGGATGGACATGTAAGACAAGTGGTTTGTGACAAGACTGAACTAGAATTGACAGTAGACACCAAACCACAGCAGAACATGCATTTTTTTTAAATTTTTGTTTACTTGTTGCTTGATCATTGTGTGTGTGTGTGTGGGGGGGGGGTGGTGGGGGGGGCATGCAGCAAAGACTTTAGCCTTCCAGCTTCAACATGAAATACACTACTGTGTATCATTTCTGTATCATTGCTGGAGGTGGGTATAATGCATGCTGTGTGAAAGCTCTAAGTTGAAATACATTTTCTGTAATTATTTTTTTCAGTTCTCAGCAGGAAAATGGATAGATCTGTGGGTAGTGTTAACAGTACTCACTGCCCACTGCACCATATACTTACATTTATTTTTGATTTAATTTTTATGATGTAGGGGTAGACTGTCCTATAGCAACAACTGGAATAATATTACTGTGGCTGTTTCACTACTTTTGGCAATCACAGAAGACTGGTGATTGCCAGGAGTGGTTGTCAGTGTTTGTAAGAGACAAGCTTTCTATGAAAGTAAAGACCAGTTGCATGGCTCATGCAAAACAATTATTGATCCAGCAATTTTTGGGGAAGAGGTTTAAGTACATGTGTTTAAGAGCAAGAGGGTGAAGCAAATAACTATGGTCATTGCTTCTTTCTTTTTCTTCACAGTCAAATATCAGACTTATACACAGGAAATAGTCGACCTTTTGAGGAAGGGGATGAAGAGGCATGCTGTACACAAAGGCTCAGCGTCATCACATGAATACTGTCAAAATATTAGAGGCCAATTGATACATCTAAGAGCAACAAGCTGAAATATGTATTTTTAAATTTCTTCTCAATGAGACATTAGAAGTATGCAGAATGCAGGTATTCTTTTTGAGAGGGACAGGTGATATGTGAAAAAAAACAGCAGTTATAGGATCACTTCTGAATGATTATTAACATGGTTTGTTGGGGGCAGTCTCTGTCAAAGAGCAACATGGCCATTATATTTCTGTAATTCATTTACAGTCCAAAGTAATATAACCCTCTTCAAAGGAACACATTCTACTGGGGAAGTTTGTTTGTGTGTGTGTGTGTGTGTGTGTGTGTGTTGTACCAGAGTATCTTATTAGAAGTCCCTGATATATATATATATATATATATATATATATATATATATATATATATATATATATATGGATTCACTTCAGAAGCTCGAATTTACAAAATCTCGAACTGCAAATAACCGTAAGCAAAAGATCGAGTTTCGTAAACTCGAACTTCTGAAGCGAAACCAAAAAAAAAGACAAACTTTGCTCTTGCAAGGGGGCTTCGCCCCCCTGCACCCCCCCCATGTGGGGGGCTGTGCCCCCCACACCCCCCTTACTTAAATATACTAACTCCAAGATCGCGCTACAGTGGGGAAATGGGAAATCTCCTGTCTTGCGCTGTATGTGGAAGCGCAAAATGGGAGATTTCTCATTTCCTGTCAACACCGCAAAAAAAAAAAAACATTATGTACACACAGAGAGTACAAGAATCCTTGCCTCTGTGCGCACGCAATGTATTAAGGTAAGTAAACTCTTATTTTTACACACTACACATATTCGATTTACTGAAATCTCGATCATATGGTCTCGACCATATGAAATTCGAGATTTCAGTAATTCGATTATGTGAAGTGTTCCCATATATATATATATATATATATATATATATATATATATATATATATATATCCCAAGGAACTGACACATGAGCTCTTTTGTACAATTAGTAAATCAAGTATTTCAGTGGGCTTTTGTTATCAATAGTCTAACACTATTTTTGATTTTCATCTGAGGGCTGTTTTACATCTGCACAAAAGGTTGCGTGAAACTAATGACCAGAATATATGTGTATTAAAATTTAGATATGCCAAGAAGACAAAAAATGCTGAATACTGCACAAGAAAATTATATTTTCCAGTTTCAACATGGCTACAATGCTATGCTTTCAAGCAGCTAAAGGTGTGAAATGAAATTCAAAGGTGTGCTGCGCCTGAAGCTGTGTGGTCAGTATTGTAGTCTTAGGTGTATTTTGTAGCTGAGCATACAGATGTTATTATGTGAAAGTTTGTAATGATGTTTCAAAGTTGGACAGAGATGCAACCTTTCAGACACAGACCACGATGGCTTTAGCCCATGTACATGTGCTGCAATGGCATGACATTTTGCATCATTTTTGTGATGTGGTGTACTTCTGATGAAAATGCTAAGTGTAATTTGTTTGTTTGTGTCTTTTGGCTTTTCCCGGTTAGGGGTCGCCACAGCGGAACTCCGGTCCGCTAATGTTTGGTAGTGGATTTTTACGTACTGGGTTACCAGCCCTGATGCACAACCTTCAACAAACGCACGCCCCATTCACGTATGCCTCCACACAGAAGACGCTCTAGCTGAGAATCGAATGGGACAACGTCTTACTATGAGGCAACAATGCTACCTCAGCACCACCACCACAGTACAAATTATGATAATGATTTGAAATACTTCTTTATTGAGTGGTCAGTACATAGACAGTAAAAATCCCATTTTTTCTGAAAGATTTTTTTCACAAAACTTCCCTCCCCAGTTTTGACTCATATGCAGTAAATTGGATTAGAACAAAATTAAAGCTGTGTTTGTGTCTTTACACCTGGAAGCACCATCTAACCACATTTTATAGTTGAAGGTTGTAATATATTATTCTGAAAAATTGCTTTAATGCTTATGGTTACAGCGAAGTGGTCCATCATTGCTAGGCACCACCAATAATATTGCATAGTCATTTGGATGCTCAGGCTTTGCCATTTGTTTGACTAAAATAATGAGTATTTTGCATTTTTTTTCAAGCTGACACACTCATTATGAATCAGAATCATATTATTGTTGTTGTGTCCTGATGAAATGGAATCCAAAGAATTCAAATCATTACTGTTTTCTAGGGAAAAAAGTAGTATTTTCTGATATTTTATGTTGTAGTAGAGTACACATATTTTCCCTGATCTGAGATGCATGCCAATATTTAACATTTCCCTACATGCTAATCTTTCTGTTCTTTTTCATATGTTGATTCACAAAGATCAACATTATTTTTTTTTATCACAGAACAAACTGCTACAATCAATGCAGTAAATGCTCCACTCTAAAACTTGTATGTCAACAATCCAACAGCAAACAGAGTCAATGCATGGCTAAGCATACACTATTCAATAATGGAAATAACAATAAAAGTGGTTAAAACATATATCTTTACGTCATGTAAAAATAATAAAAACGGTAAGCGCTTTCACAACTCTCCTTGTTGCTTCATCAGACCAATTTAACAGTTCTAAAACACTTATTTTATACTTACATCATTAAAAAGGCAGCAATCCAACTCAATTCAAACTTGGCGCCAAAAAAACTAACCTATGACAAAACATGTATCAGATCATTGTTTTCATTCAATGTGCAGTAAATGCACAGCCACAAACATTGTTTACATTTAGTTCATAAAAAATCAAAACATTACCAATGCCTTCTTGTTTTCTGATGGGGTTTAATAAGAATCCTATCATTGAGACCACTGCTTTCAGATGCTTGTAACTTAATAATCCATTCTGATTCATTAATCTCTATTTTATTCCGTATGTCCCCTTGCCTCATTGTACTTTTTGTTTTATTTACTACCATGAATTTAAAGCAGTGTGATTCATTAGTGTCTCTGACATGCTTGGTTAAAGCATTATTTGGTGTTCCAGTCCTAATATTGTAAACATGTCCACGTATTCTGCTATGCAGATCTTTAACTGTTCTTCCTACATAAAAATTTACTGCATATTTGGCAGCTTGCTAGGTACACTATGTTACTGCTGCCACAATCTACTATTAGCTTAAAGAAATGTCATCTCCTTGTGTCCGGATGTATCAACACTCCTCCTGTTTGTATAAAACTGCAATAACTGCAGTCTCCACAGGTACTTGTACTAAATACGTGTTCATTATACTCAGCCATCGCTATTTTTAAGTGTTTTTCGGATAACACAACTTCCTCTTAAGGGATTTACAGTTTTTAAATTTAACTTTTGGGGTATTTCCCTCCTATTTCTCTGATAGTTTCAATAGTTAATAACACCTGCCAATGTTTTTTTTTTACAATTTCCACAACATTTTTTGAATCACTAGTAAAATCCAAAAGAAGACTAGTACCATAATCTCTTTCCGGCTCTTGTGCTGAACTAGTTGTTGTTGGTTAAAATACTGATACAGGTCTCTAATACATAACTTCTCAAAGGCTTCCAATAGTGGATGTCCATTAGACATAAAAGTACTAGGTCTTTTAAATGCTTTTATCTCATTTGTATTACCAAACATCAATTTGAGTCCAACATTTCTAACAGACATCTTTAAAACAATTATTGTCTGAGCACTATTGGCTCTTTGTGTTGGTATAAACTAAATCCCTATTTTTTTTTTTACATTAAAATTCATGGTGCAGTTCTTCCTTTGTCCATCTATCTGACCATCCTCAACCCCTTTTCCCATTTTGCACATGGGATCAGGGTGTTACTTCAGCAGTGACAATCATCTTGAACCAAGGTTTACACTGCCGAGTGGCTAGCATTAAACTTAAAACCAGTGAAGGAGTAATAGATTGTAAGAGGACATTATTGCTGATTTTATATTCTGGTGAAGTAAGCATTTTTATTTATTTATTTTTTTCAGTAATCATTTTACATAAAGTAAAGGGAATCTTTCATTCAAAATGTCTATGCTTCTGCCGTATATTTGAAGAACTATTCAATGGCAGTACAGCTGGCTTTGAGTTAATTTCTCCTGTGAAATGCTATAGTGGTTATGCTTATTTTTACAATGTGCATGAGTATTTGCTTTTTGTAATTCTTTCATTCTTGTAACTGATGCTTTATTAGTTTTGTTGGCTTCAATTAACTGTAGAATTTATATCATTGTACATAGTTTGTTTACTTATAAAATACCATATTTTGCTGATGTATTTGCTGTGCTTAGCTCATCTTCAGTCGAACCTTTTACTAGATTATGATAATACATACTCCAGCTATGTCACTATGGAGATGGAGTGAGACTGGTACTGTTTATAAACCTGTTATGTGTTGAATAGGAGTTGTCCAATTCTAGTACCACACCCTTACACAATGATGTGCAACTGAATATATATATTGCTTTGTTGTCACATCTGCTGTCAGAGCTGCCCCCAGTGATCTATTATCCACCCCTCCCTAATTTGTCTACTTTTCAAATCCCCCAGTCTACTTTCCAGGCTGAGTCCCCTCTTTTACAGATTCCTGGATCTGCCACTGGAATAGTATAAAGTGAGTATTAGAACCAAGTGAATTGGTGAATGATCCTTATTCTAGTGGTATTTGATGCAACAACAAGGGATGAAAAACGATACTTATATTGACAGACCAGATAATACCAAATGATAATGTACTCACTAGAATATTAGAATCTGCAACAATATGCAGCATGGTAAAAAGACTGACTATATCATCTTATGTGCCATGAATTTGCTGAGTTTCTATGGAAACGGTCATATGATATCTCAAAGGTTCTTAGCATGATCTATGTTGAAAATGCTGAAGAGGTCAAAGGCCAAAATACTTAGACTTTTGAGACAGAGCATAATTCTGTCCCAAAACACACAGCATCCATAGACTCTGAATAATAATTATGAATTTGGAAACCTCTCAGTGTGGTGGAAGGGATCTTAATGGATTTGTTCCAGGGAAAAAAAAAAGCAGTTTTGATATTCCATCAGATTCGTGTTGCTATACTGAGAGCACAAACATAGTGTCCACTAATAGTGAAGCAAAACTGATGTTACACTAATGCTGACTTAAAAAAAAAAACAACAGCAAACAGGGGTGAGCTACCTGAACTCCCTACATACCAATAACTATAATGTTGGATTCTCTTATCCTTGGGCATAAGAAAGTAGTTTCTTAACCCTTAGTTTCAGCAAACTTTGCACAATGAAGTTTTTGCTTCAGTGTTACAGCGCATGCTTAATATGCCTTGCAAATAACCAAACACTCTCTTTGCTGCTGAACTGGCCTTTGCACCCAGAATTTGAAACATTTGTCCCTCTAATTACAATCACTCTTAGTACAACTTTTAGAAACTTGTTTCAGAACTCAAAGTGTCTGCTGATGCCACACTGCTGCTGGTGGAAACTGAAGGCTTCAATGAAGTAAGACAGTATGAACTTAGTGCCAAATGCACTGCAGCAAAACTGTTATGCACCCCTTGTTACATATCACTCCAAAGCTGATGAAGCCTCGCTGGGCCACTGAGCAGTTATATATAAACATGCTGCTTGTTGACTCTCTCTCTCTCTCTCTTAATTTCTGCAAATGTTTTGGGTTTCTACTTCTGTTACAGAAATAAACCCCCATTCCTGAACCAGGGTACTTTTGAGCTCCCATTTGTATAAAATCTAATTTCTTGTCAAATCATATTTAAACAACACAGAGCACTTTCATTTATATATCCCAACTTTTAAACACTATCTAATGCTTTCCTGTAGTGTGAACCAAAGCTGCATTTTTCAGAAAACATGTATTCTTTAAATACAATGACGCACTACCTAACATACGCCTTTATTCATCAATATTTCAGACATATTGCAGTTGTTTTAAGATGACTGAGGATTTCTTTTAATTTAAATCAACTCTTCACAATAAAAATGAACATCAAATTTTAGCATCTTAATGAGCCTGCAGGTGCAAAGACAGTTCTGCTTATTAAATTAGATGCAAAAGAGACCTCAACAAAGATTCTGACATGACATCTATTATTAAACATAGTTTGTTATAAGATCAAGCCACTTTAACAATGAGAGGTTGGGATAATGTCTTCAGTGTCAGCAAAAAACAGGGGTGATTATTTTCCTACACCTATTTGATGTTAATGCTGTTAGGCAAAAAGCCAAGTTATCATCAATGGAACTTGGGTCTAGCCTAAATACTCTTCAATTAGACTAGTTGCTTTATACTTGATGTTTGATCAGAGTAAATGAAACAGACCTTAATCTGGTAAACCATATAAATCCTCTAAAATGCAACCTCGTCTTAAACTGTTTGTGTTTTGCTGTACACTGTAGGACGGAGTCAGATTTAATAAACTATAGGCAGCCTTTGTGCTTCTTTTTGCAGCTGTAACTGTCTACATTTCTTATCTTTGTCTACCTCTGTCATACCAAGCAGTACTAAACAGCAATAACATCTCCCATTGTTTCTCATTTATAAAAAATAGTAACACTGATGCCGACTTTATTTTTATATTTTCATGAGGACTGCAGAAATGTGCAATTTGTGTCATTATGTTCATAAGTGCTGAATATCAAATGGGATATATGGGCTACTTAGATCCACAAAAGACATTAAAATATTGTTGCGCTCTGACATAAAATGTTTTTGGTTCTGGAACATCTCTGATTTTTTTTAGTGCTGCAAAAACAGTCAGCACACCAGATACTGTCCAAAGTTTTATCTTCCAGTCATAAAGCAATTTTTTTTAAGTTGAGTCAAAATGCACCTCATATGCTGGAAAATGTTCATAGTCTAGACTTCCACTGTTAGTATAGAAATCTAGTTACATTATAAAGGTGAAATCTGCATTGCATTCTAGTTAAACACAATTTATGTGCAGGAAGAATACTGAAGATATAATACTATGTATTGTAGGTGCTTCCTTGTGAAAAAAAGTGAATTTGGATCAATTGAAAAACACTATACAAGTCACAACAGATCAAGCCCCATAAAACCCACAAGCAAATATTTAAATAACCATTTTTTGCAAGTGGGTGGCAAGACCTCTTAGCTCCACAACTGCCCAACAGCGGGGAAAAGAGCAACTCCCCCAATGAATAATACAGAGATCGTGCACAAAGAGTGGTCCTGCACATGATAATTGTCTTGACTATTTGAGTTTGGGCACTTACAATATGATCACATGGTCCTCAGTTACATATAAGGAAACTACTGTAGGCATTTGTCATACTTCAAAAGAATGCATCAGCTAGTTGTTGTGTCTTTCGGCTTTTCCCGGTTAGGGGTTGCCACAGTGGAACTAATTGTTCACTAATGATTGGCAGTTGATTTTTATGTGCCGAGTTGCCACCCTGATGCACAACCTTCAATGAAGGTACGCCCATTCATGCATGTCTCCATGCAGAAGATGCTTTCGCTGAGAATCAAACCGGACAGTATCTTACTGTGAGGCGACAACGCCACCGCAGCACCACCACCGCGGATATCAGCTAGTTCTCTTCCTAAATGATTATTTACATGGCTTATAGCACAACTTTTCAGAAGGTCACCCTGTTCACTACTCTTTATTGAACTTCAGAGCACAGACTAAAAAAGACAGTTCCTCATAAAAACACCAGCTTGACAACCACGGCAGAGTTCTTCACTTTAATAAAACCACTTTTGAATAAAGCAAGGACAAGCGCTTTCACATAAAACATATGCTTCTTCAGATCCTATGCTGGTGTTTTTTATGAGGATCTGTCTTTTCTATCTGGACATTCAGTACGCATTGGTGATTTTTTTCTTTGTTTAAAAAAAGACAGTGGAAATACCGACACATCACATCATGCAGAGACACACACACACACACACACACACACACACACACACACACACACACACACACACACACACACACACACACACACACACACACACACACACATGCACATGCACACACACACACACACACACACACACACGCACACATGCACACACACACACACACACACACACACACACACACACACACACACACACACACACACACACACACACACACACACACACACACACACACAGTTTCCAGAATTTCATCAACTTATTTAAGTATGCCAAACAATATGTATGGAAGGGTTGCAGCACTACTGACCTGAGACTGACGAAAAGCCAAGGTACTAAGTGGCTGGCATGGGGCCATACCTCTAAACTGTCCAGATTCTTGCAGAACATCCAGATTTTTATCTCATATTTTTGGTCTATTTCTCATAAAATTGTGGTTTTCTGACAAACGATTGGCAAATCATTGAGGAGTGAAGTGAGAAAATAATGTCAGATATTTAACTTATTGATTTCATATCCTTCAGAAAAGTTATACTAATGCAAAACATGTTGTCCTATCAACTTTTTAATTTTAAAAGAGAGATATTTAAAAAGTATCCCTAATTTTAGGCTTTTGTTTCCCCATTATTTAAGGTTTTGTCCAGATTTCTTGCTCAAAGAGGTCGAGAGGTATGCTTTGGGGGGTAAGGGCAGGAATTAGTAGCCAATGATCGTACCATCGCCACCCAACAGCTAGCCAACCAGCTAGTCACTTCATGTATAACTTAAGAATCCAACAGTACATACTTTACATAATTTAAATATTCTCATAAATTTGTATGTTAATGTTAGCTATTATGCTAATAATGTTGTTAAATGTACTGTTGTCTATGCTCAATCATTTAAGTATATCTACACTATGTACCATTGAAAGTACTCAGAATGTTGTCTCTTTACGTTTGCATCTGCCTGACCTTATGTATAACAACCAACTCTTTTGCCTATGAATGTATTTTTCTCTATTATTTGTACTCTCGGATCATAGCTGAAATGGGTCCCTCAGCTAGTTCATCTATTTGGTTTGCAATTAGTAAATAAAAACAATGCCTGTTTGCCTTTTTCAGAGAAGGGTATTGGAAGAATCCTAATTCAGGAGTGACTCCTAACAGTGACTGAGAGTCAGCTTCCCAGGTATGTGATTTTACAAAGAAAACTATCAGAATATTGTAGGAGATTGTGTGCATGTTTACATCATGATTTACTTACCTGCATGCTATATATATATATATATATATATATATATATATATGTTCTCTACAAATAGAAATTAGGTTAAAGAAAATAAGGACATAATAAAAATATTGATTATTGTATATGCAACAACTATCCCCACTTGCTAGCCCAGTGAGTTCACCTTACTGGTCCTAGTGGTCCTGTAGGTCAACCAGGTCATTAAGTATTTGCATCTACTGCCATATTTTATAGGCTAGGCTTTACGATAGCTAGATCTGGGCTTCTAACATTTTGACTGGTTTTACTGGTTAGAACAGTATTTGCTATATGGTGATGGGAACAAGTAACATTTTCTTCTAAAGTACTGGGAAAGAAGTACTTGTTGCCACCCTGTGACTCAGGATAAACCACTGTGTAGCTGATAAAATATGCTTACTCCTGGAGATGGTCCTCTTGATGGTCAGTAATGGATCTTGATGGAGGTAATACGCTGTGACTGCCTGTAGTGTCTGCACTCTGGTTGCCTTAAGTTGCATGAAACAGAAGTAAAAAAATATTTTACAAGACAAATATTCAATACATTATCTAAGTTAGTTTTTGTTAGTGATATAATATACTAAAGTAAAACATCACAAAAATGTCATTGTCATCAGCACCCTTTTCCATTTTCTACGTGGGGTGGGCTGTCATGTCAACTGTCGCCATCTCTCTCGATTCAGTGCCACTTTCCTACCTTCTTTGACAGTCATGCCTAACTGTTGGAGGTTTTTTCTTACACAGTTCATCCATCTCTTTGCTGAATGCCCTCATTTCCTCTTGTCTTCTTTCAGTCTGTGTCCCAAATATTTTTCACAAGTTTGTCTTTTCTTTTCTGCACATGCCCAAACCACTATAATCTGTTCTCTTTGACCTCCTCTAAAATTGGAGCTACTTTGGCTTCTGCTCTGATGAACTATTCATCTGTCCTGCAGTATATATTCTATCACCTATCTCAGGGACTTCGCCTCCATTACCTCTAGCTTCTTCAACTGCTATGCCTTTACTACCCAAGTTTCTGTACCATACAGTAGTACTGGTCGCACCACTGTTTTGTGCATTTTTCAGCTTCTTTGACATTCTTCTGTCTTAAATTACCCTTGACACTCTGTGCCAGTTGGCTGCAGCCCCTCTGATTCTAGCTTTGACCTCATCATTCAGTTTCCCTTCTTCTTAGTCTCTCCACCAGATACTTGAAGCTGTTAGACTGTTGCACTTTTTTCCCTTCTATCTTAATTTTCAGCTTTTTCTGATTTCTCCATTACGTATTACAACATCTTATCTGTGCTCAGTTTCATCCCATGTGCATTCAGTTTTGCATTCCATTCCCCTATCCTTTGCTGAAGTTCTTGCTCAAAGTCTGCCTGCAATGCCACATTCTCTGCATGCACCAGCTTTGTTGATCTGTCCCCTCCCCCTCTGACCTGTCTGCTAATGTAGTTTATCAGCAGTATGAACAGCAGTGGGCTCATAGCTGCATCATGTGATGCCCACCCACCCCCACTGGGAAAACATTTATGAGACCAAACACTGTTTGAACTTGAGTCATCGGGTCCTTGTATATAACCTGAACTAATTCTACCTGTGTTTCTGGGACTTCAAACCACTGCAGGACTGCCCAAATCAGCTTTCTTGGGACCTTGTCATATCCTTTCTCCAAGGTTAGGAATGTATAATTGGACTCTTTCCTCATCTATAATTTCTTTTCAACTGTCTGACTCACTGCAAACATTGAGTCAGTTGTGTTACATCTTGAACTGAATCTGAACTGCTCATCTCCCATCTTACTTTCTACTAATCTGCACATGCATTTGTCAATCATCCTCTCCAGAGCTTTCATGCAGTGTGACAGGAGTTCCTGTACTGCCCAAGTTGTGGATGTCCTCTTTGTTCTTGTACACTGCCACTAGTATGCTTTTTGTCCAGTCATATGGGATATGCCTTTCTCTCCATACTGCTGTGAGTACCCTCTGGAGCCATGTCTTTGCTATCTCACTCAACATCTTGGTCATATCTGCTATGATTTCATCTGAGCTTGCTACTTTCAACTGACCTCATTTTCTCTAGTGTTGTTCTTGTTTTGTTTTTTCATAGGGTGGGCTCCTTTTTTTCTTTTAGGCTGTGCCTGTGTCATTATAGCTTCTGTGGGAGATTTCATCATTCAGAAGCTGCTGGAATACTCCTTCCATCTGCCTTTGATGTTCTGCGGACTGGTGAGCAGGTTATTGCTGACATCCCTTTCAAAGTGTGTCTGCTGATTAATCTCATTATCTTTCTGTCTTGGCCTTGCAATCTGATAGAGTTTCTTTAGGCCATCTACTGAGTTGCTTTCCAGAAGCTAGTAGAGAGCATCTGATGCCTTGTTCTTTGTTATTGCAACTACTCTCTTAGTCTTTTTGTTAGCCAACCAGTATTCCTTCTTAGCCTGACCTGTCTTTTCTATCTCTCACTTTTTCCTACATTTCCTCTTTCTTTTGATGACTTCCTGGATTTCTGCAATCCACCAAAAGAACTTGTTGAGAAAACCACTTTATAAAACAACACAACAGCAAAGCTTTCGGGTAAAACCCTTCCTCAGTGCTATTACATATAGTTAAAACCAAAAAGGTTTAAATACAGGTCAAAGTCACATGGCCAGCAGTCCAACGGTCATGTGATCACAAACAAGCAAAAACAAAATATGTCATTACAATACAAATTAAAATATTAAGAAATATTCTTCAACGCAATTTAGTACGTTGCAATTTAACAAGAACAGGTTTTAATGTAATCTTGTCATTTAAGCCAGGGGAGTGGTCCGAAGCCAACCTAAGTATCCATTCATACTCCTTTGTTTCAAGTATGTTATTAACATCCCCACCCCTAGGTGTTAGTCGTACAATATCAATAACTCTAAAGTAAAATCTATGTTCAGTTCCAAACTCAGCTATATGCTTATACAAAGCATTCTTATTAAACGATCTTCTGATTTCTGATTTATGCTCAATGATTCTTTTGTTTAATTTTCTAGTGGTTTTCCCTATATAAAATGAGGGACACTTGGCACAAGTTGCCATATAAACCACAGAAGTCATAGTACAAGTTGCTAACAAATCAAAACAATATAATTTACCAGTTATAGGATGTCTAAACTGATGACTACCTTCACCAAGAATATCCACACAACAGGTACAATTCATACACTTATAAGTGCCTGGTTTAACAACAGTCGGACTAGAAGAATCACAAAAATCTTTATAGCAAAATCTATGCTTTAATGTTCTCATGTTTTTATAAGAAAAATACGGTCTATCACCCAAGACACCCTTTACATCACAAATGCAGGACACTGCTTCGGTACAATAAAGGCTGTCTTTAGGCATATACCAGGACTGGAAATATCCAAACAATCCCAAGGTCGTCAAACAAAGGTATATATATTTATTTCAAAAAGCCCAAAGGCTAAAAACAGAACAAAAACAAAAAATAATACGAAACATATAAACTTATTTTCACTGATTTAGCGCTTTCATCTCCTACCAGGAGACTTCTTCAGAATCAGTGTATCCTCACAATTCCATTATTTTATACAACTTTCAAAACTTATTAGGCTGTGTAACTGGCTGGCATTTAATTACCTCTTTGATTAAAGGTATAAATTTAAAGGCAGAACATCCACATAC
The DNA here is from genome assembly GCF_019279795.1 of Protopterus annectens. Lineage (NCBI taxonomy): Eukaryota > Metazoa > Chordata > Ceratodontiformes > Protopteridae > Protopterus > Protopterus annectens. The sequence continues at coordinate 1,046,406,495 of NC_056730.1, read as the reverse complement.
ATAACGCAAAGGACTTGAATGAAATACAAAAGGTATACATAACAATCACCTTATTTCTCATTTCTATATCTACCAGAGGTATATTCTGGTAGATATATCCATTATACCAGCATGCATGCTCCGCATGTGTTCAAAAGTGTAGTGACCTCTCAGTTTAATAGAGTTAGTAGGTCGAATACTGATGATGTTCATTTTAGCATACAACTGGATGAAATGTTTGATGAATTTTTGTGTAGTGGCTATGATCTGAAATTGTTATCAGATCTAAAAACTAAAACTGTAGCGGATAGAAAGACAGTACTAAAACCTATTTTCTTGGATGGAAAGTTTGAGTGTAGCAATCATGAGCAATGAAGGTCTGTAGTTAGATATGTTACTTCCTTTAATATTAAGACATACTTAGACAAATTATACAGAGGAACTGGACAATCTTGATGGCATCGACTGATGTAAAGAGTGTCTTGGGTGATAGACCGTATTTTTCTTATAAAAATATGAGAACATTAAAGCATAGATTGTGCTATAAATATTTTTGTGATTCTTCTAGTCCGACTGTTGTTAAACCAGGCACTTATAAGTGTATGAATTGTACCTGTTGTGTGGATATTCTTGGTGAAGGTAGTCATCAGTTTAGACATCCTATAACTGGTAAATTATATTGTTTTGATTTGTTAGCAACTTGTACTACGACTTCTGTGGTTTATATGGCAACTTGTGCCAAGTGTCCCTCATTTTATATAGGGAAAACCACTAGAAAATTAAAAGAAAGAATCATTGAGCATAAATCAGAAATCAGAAGATCGGTTGATAAGAATGCTTTGTATAAGCATATAGCTGAGTTTGGAACCGAACATAGATTTTACTTTAGGGTTATTGATATTGTACGACTAACACCTAGGGGTGGGGATGTTAATAACATACTTGAAACAAAGGAGTATGAATGGATACTTAGGTTGGCTTTGGACCACTCCCCAGGCTTAAATGACAAGATTACATTAAAACCTGTTCTTGTTAAATTGCAGTGTACTAAATTGCGTTGAAGAATATTTCTTAATATTTTAATTTGTATTGTAATGACATATTTTGTTTTTGCTTGTTTGTGATCACATGACCGTTGGACTGCTGGCCATGTGACTTTGACCTGTATTTAAACCTTTTTGGCTTTAACTATGTGTAATAGCACTGAGGAAGGGTTTTACCCGAAAGCTTTGCTGTTGTGTTGTTTTATAAAGTGGTTTGCTCAACAAGTTCTTTTGTTTTATTATATTTGCTTACAACCTGTTTTATTTATTTATTTTCTGCAATCCACCACCAGCTTTCCTTGTGTACCTTATTTCCATATCTGGCTCAGCCACATATCTGCTGTGTAGTCCTCACACATGCCATTTTGAGGTGTTGCTATTCCTCTTCAACTCCACCTGTTTCCTCTTCTTCCTGAGGTGCTAGAGCCTTGACTATTTCCATGCCTTTTGTGCTTTCTGTCCAGTCAACTTACAGGTCTTCAGCCTTGTTTCTGTTGACCTTGCAGCCTTCTCTGACCACTGTTTGCAGCTGATTGTGGAAACCAGTGACTTATGCTATGGACTGACTGTTTCAATGCCCTTTCCTTACTAGGAGGAAGTCTACCTGAATTCCATGTTGGCCACTCTTATATGTGATCTTGTGACTGTCTCTATCTTGTCGAACCATGTATTGGCCATCATCAAGACATCTGCCACACAGAAGTCTAGAATGGCCTCTCCTCCTTCTTTATTCCTGTTCCCTCACCCAAGTGCACCCAAGCAGTTCTCATATGCTGTTCT